>NC_090252.1:16444786-16469786 GCF_037325665.1 Littorina saxatilis | reverse complement strand
GTATAGTGCAATGTTGAAATGAAGTTACCGGTCTGAAACATTTAGTCGTTTCTTCTGAGACAATCCTTGTTCTCTTATCATCTACAGATTTACCGCAGTCTTCACCACGCGAATTCCCAACAGAAGTCAGACTTTCGAACATACAATATACGTAGGCAAGCATGATACGTCATGACGTCATATGATTCCTAGCATATTGACGTAATGCTAAACATCCGGTTATCTCGAGTTTTCTCCGTAATACATGTCCGTGGGTTTTTCAATGTTCGGTTATTTCCGTGGCTTCATGCGGAAAGGGAACCGTCGTCTGCAATCAACGACATGGACCATTCTGGTACTTGTTGCTGACAAAAACATGATTTTAACACAAAATTTAATGTCAGAATAGCTATATAAACGCTATTGTGTTTTCATCGTAGCAATAGGGTCCGATATTTAGACTCGAACAAGTATAATGCGACTCGTCTTCGACTCGTCGGCATTATACTTGTCTCGTCTAAATACCGGACCCTATTGCTACGCTGAAAACACAATAGCTGTTAATATTCATGTTCACAGGTCTCTAGCTCTTTTAAATATCACATAACGTATCAATTACTGGTTTAACAGAAGCGTATTATATATGTCGTGCCGAAATCACGGAATTGCCGAATTCGCGGAATCGGCAACATTTTTGCCCATTTCGCGTAATCGGCAAAACGCTGCCTATTACGCGAAATTCCAAATGCATAAAGGCTCCTATATATTGTCCATTTTTGCAAAAGTGACAGCCAGTCTGTAACTTTTTTTGTCACCAGAACATTGCATTAACATGAATTTACCTCTCTATTTTGGTTTTGATGGTCTGTGTTGGTCTGTGTCAAGCATAACTCTGGTAATGCACGAAAACTACACTTGTTGCTATAACTTGCCATAACTTATCGATTATTGCAACAGTTATCCATTCGAGTATCTAGCTGTCTAAGTGTGATTATATCATAGGCATTTGATAACTTTAAAGCCAAAAACGGGCTGCCGATTTCGCAAAATCGGCACAATGTACAAGTCTTTTACGCATTTTCGGCAAAACGCTGCCGAATTCGCGTAATGGTCAGCGTTTTGCCGATTACGTGAAATAGGCAAACATTTTGCCGATTTCGCGAATTCGGCAATTACGTGAATTTGGCACGACATATATATTATTGCCGACAATGAATCTGTAAAGTTGCACAGAAATTGAATGACTGAAAAATAGCACATAAGGCGCATTACTCATAACGCTGACGTAGAACTGTAACGACGACAACTCGTTAATTTCGAATAATAGACAAGAACCTGATTATCGGTTGAGTTCACTGCTTTTCTTTTGTTTTTCTCTTTTTTCTACATGCAGACAATAACTTCCTTGTGAGAGTGGACAGATGAAACCATTGCCAGTTAAAACGGATCTGTGAAAAGAAATGTCCTTGTACGTTCACTTTGCAAATTGGAGTTTTCCTGGTGAAAACAAAAAACAATTCAACAACACTCGAAGCCTTAAGTCAAATAATGTGGTGACTACAAAAACGACACACGTCTAGTCAATTGTCATGCCCGAGGCATACTTACATGTGAATGGCAATATATATATCGCCTGCTTCCTAAGAGAAGACTAATCTTCGAAACACAACAGCCTACCTCTGTGTTACTGACACAATTTTCAAAATCCTAGTGAAGTGTAGTATTTGTCAGCGAAAGCTTGAGATATGCCCCTCCTGAGAGACAGACTGACAGACAAACACAAATACACAAACAGCTGTATTTTGTACAACCTTTACACATACACCATAGCATTTCACATTGAAAACTCAGAACTGGCTAAATTGTTCTTTAGAGCTGTGGGGTCCAGTTTGTGATACGGATTTGTATTTATTGTAATCATCATAATGTATGTCAACTTTTAATTAAAGTACATGCTCTTGATTTCTGTTTAATTTTATCTGGTACAGTTCTCTGGATGTTCATCATGTCAAATTGTGATTGGAATACATGTTCGTGATTACGGTTATTAATTCTTAAGATAATTAATGATGCAATCATTTACAAAAACAATATCATCCATTATCTATCGTGTTAGTATCGTGTGTTTATCTAACCCCTGTCACTTCCTGTGATTTCTATCCAGCAGGACCGGCACGGTTGGCCTAGTGGTAAGGCGTCCGCCCCGTGATCGGGAGGTCGTGGGTTCGAACCCCGGCCGGGTCATACCTAAGACTTTAAAATTGGCAATCTAGTGGCTGCTCCGCCTGGCGTCTGGCATTATGGGGTTAGTGCTAGGACTGGTTGGTCCGGTGTCAGAATAATGTGACTGGGTGAGACATGAAGCCTCTGCTGCGACTTCTGTCTTGTGTGTGGCGCACGTTATATGTCAAAGCAGCACCGCCCTGATATGGCCCTTCGTGGTCGGCTGGGCGTTAAGCAAACAAACAAACAAACACATATCCAGCAGGAATAATATTCGTAATGTATTCAACATATAAAATCAAGCTGTGCGTGTATTTGTCATTCTTGCTCTGCAAACCAGGAACATACTCAATGGAATATATCAATGCGATGGTTATTATGTCTACTTGAAAGCCAATCACATGCGTAAGATGGAAACACCTGGGACCTATGCTCTGTTGGACAACCTATATTCAAACACGGACAGGCACATGGACAGACATTCAAACAGACAGGCAGACAGACGGACGGACGGATAGACAAACAAACAGAAAGACAGACAGACAGACAGACGGACAAAGAAAGCACATGTGTACACTGTCTTAGAGCGAATATGTCATTATGTACGAATTATGTTCTTAATGTTTGGATTGCAATAACAACAAATGCAAACAAACGCATTAATGACAAAAGGCCAGGCCATACAAAGCGTTTATCCTTCTATCATCAGTAGAGTCCCAAGCCGCATCTTTACACAGTCTATAACCACTTATATAAGAACAGGCAGACGCACTGATACAGTGTGACTTAAAAATGCAACCCACAAACATGCTAATAACGTCTCAAATCAAATTACATCAAATTAACTGTATCATCTCACATGGAGAAATTGCAGTGGTGGTACATATAACATAAATACAAACAAAAGACTATAACATTAACGTCTAGTGGCCGAAAGTACTTCATATTTGGTGTACATTAACATCAGCTAATGCATGAACAGTCCACAGTTGACATTTCACAAAACGCAGACCATTTGACCCACAACAATGCCAAATTGTCGACAGGTATTGCATAAGCTGAAGTTGGTGTACACCAAATATCATTGTTATGAGCATCATGTGGGTTGCATTTTTTTATGGAGGGGGGGGGGGGGGGGGCACCCTGTATATAGACACACATACATTGACAACCAGACGCGTAGATAACCACCTAGCATGAAGGACGGATAGACTGACCGACAAACAAATGTGTATACAAAGCGATTGACAGATGGTCGGGTGGACAGACGGGTAGACAGGCAAGTCAATAGGAACGTAATTATTTGACTCATTCTCTTAACAAACGTTTGCAGTAATAACAAATACAAACACAGAGCCGACGATCAAAACAACGCAGTGACGTATAACGACAAAATTGAGGTCACTTACCTTGTGAAACAATGGCTATTGGGAAGACAACAAAGATAACACATCGCAGGAACATCTCCATAATATCACAAAACCTCCAAATCCAACGAAATTACAGTCGCCTGTCTTCTCAAACATTACATGCACTGTGATATGTTGGCATTGCTCATCCTGGTTTGGAGTGGTTTCACACGAGCACATTTTCTTCATATATGTGACCCTCCACCACGAAATGAGTCGCATGTCACCTCGCGCGGTTCTGCGCTAGACTTGATATAAGTCCGGAGAGTGTATGGTAACAGCGTGAGGGTCACCTTAGTCACAGGCTTATAACTCAAACAGTTTTCGCTCTTTTCTAAAACGGGTTTCACCGCTGGATAGAGCATAACAAACTCTTTATGAAAATGTAAAAATATGAACATCATGCAAAGGTGACATGCGACTCATGCCGTGGTGGAGGGTCACATATCTGTGTTTTCCTTTTGTGGGCGTTATACTTGCGCTCAAGATGGCAGGAATCCTAAACGAGGATGTGAAATATGAATTTGTGTAATTTCACTTTGCGTTCGCGGTTCAGGATATACATCAGCAGGAAATGCCTTTCACAGCAAATTTGATTAAGAGTCGAAGTGTTTTTCACAATGATAAAATGTTGTGCTGTGTCAAAGCACGAATACAACGCGTGTTGGAAATATGAGTGCGTGTTTATGAGCGGTATTTGGACAACTGTTGCATGTCAACTTTAAACAGATACTTGTTTTCTGCCTTTCATTATTTGTGACCCTCTACCACGAAATGAGTCGCATGTCACCTCGCGGGGTTCTACGCTAGGCTTAATATAAGTCCGGGGAGTGTATGGTAACAATGTGAGGGTCACCTTGGTCACAGGCTTATAACTCAAACAGTTTTCGCTCTTTTCTAAAACGGGTTTCACCACTGGATAGAGCATACAAAAACTCTGTAGGAAAATGTAAAATTATGAAAATCATGCGAAGGTGACATGCGACTCATTTCGTGGTGGAGGGTCACATTTTTATAAAAGCATTTGATGCCGTAAAATTCGACTTATCGAAACTTAAGGCGGCACTGTGGAGACCTTATTTGTTCATTGACTTCTCTAAAGTATTGGACACACTTTCTTTGACCGGGTCCGAACTATACAGTTGCATTTCAACTCGGAAGACTAAAAAAGCTGACAGAATCTGTTCAATAAATGTCTGCTGGAAAATTGTAATTGCAACAACGAATTTAAAATATGGGTTCACTGTGGTTTTGAGTGATTTAATCAATCCAAAATAGCTTTTGAGTTTTCCGATATTTTGAAGAGAACAGAATTTGTCGAATGTTGCTATTAAGACCTAGGACAGGGGTTATAAACTTGCGCAATGTAAGTTTTTGCTTCGATGCAGTTTTGTTTGTTTGTTTGAAAGCAGACAAACCGTTTCCTTTCGCTTCGTTTTCGCGCATAAGCACTGTCTGTCTATGTGTCTGTCTGTCTGTCTGTCTGTTTCTTTCTCTCACTCACTCACTCTCTCTAATTTAAAGTCTAGCTGTTCTAAATTCACAATACAGTTAAAAAGCAACTTGCTCATGTCACAGTAAAATAAGAACCTCATATTGTGTTAAACTGCGAATAAAAAAGTGTGTGTAAACAGGGATTGTTACTGGTGTTATATCCGGACATACACAAAGCACACAAGTGACAAAATGTGTGTTTTATCCGGACATGTTGCTAAATTGTGAAAATGTAAGGCAAATTCAATTATTTATATGTATTAAACATTATTTCAAGCCTCCATAGTTATTTTGGAGTGATTTTGAAGACGTGTTTTATTTCGACGTCGAATTAAAACGATGTGTCGAAGTAAAGCGCCAAATTTCGCGCGGGAGTCGAGTTATCCCAGCATAAACACCAACACACACACACACACACACACACACACACACACACACACACACACACTCATACACACATACACACACACACACACACACACACACACACACATACACACACACAAACATGCGTGTACGCCCTGAATAAGGTTTGAAATCAAAGTCAAGACAACACACAGGAGTCGGTCATTTTACCAGCCAAGCAAATTACTGTACACGTAAACGGAGCTATAGAGAATAGTACATGGCTTGCTGTGTCGTACCAGATTTACACGAGTTGTTTTTTTAAATATTGAACTGCGAGCGAAAGCGAGCTGTTCACTATTTGAAAAAGCAACGAAAAAGGTACGGAACAGCAAGCCATGTAGTATTCTGTTTATCCTACATAGGCCTACTGTACTTACGTGTATTTTACTGAAAATGTCCTGCATTCGAGGCAGCTAAATTGAAGACGCTTGTTTTAGAACCTCGATCTCTTCCATAGCCTGGTGCAATCTCTTACGTCAAAGCAAAACGTCACTCTGGAAAGTGTAGCGTGACGTGTTAGTTCTAAAAATTCGACGAGGGGAATTAGCGAGCGCAATAGACCTTTTTCGTATAACCTTTGCCCCCAGCGTTTCGACCAATCAGATTTTAGGGCACGGCAGCCTCTCTCTGATAACCGGAAATAAGGGGCAATAGGTGCCTGGCCTGAAATACCTCTTTCACTGTCGGTGCTCGAAGTACTATTGCTAGAGGATTACTTTGAGAAATTCTGCAAGAAAACGGATTATCTTGTTCAAAATCATGAACTAAAAGTCAAGGACATGCATGAAGGTATGGTTTGAAACGGCTATTGGTGGTATATGGACGAAAGACTTGGCGAACTTCCCCTGCATAAGCGAAGCAGAGGTGATCGACCACAGATCTACAGATCTCTGGATCAACTTTCTTACTGATACTACTGCGTCGACGTTCGACAAGTTATACGACGCATCCAGCGCAAAGAATGCAAAACCTTGGGGTAAACGATAGACATACTGTGTGCATAAAATGTCTTTCTGCATGGCACAACAGCTAGTAAGCAACTGTGGTGATCAGACTCAGAGCGAGTGTGCTGACGTCAATGAAGCAGACTCGCAACGAAGTGTATGCTGTTGTGGGGGGACGCTGACCGGACAGGCACTTGGAGCCTACTGCGAGTGTATTGCTGGGTAAGTGTTGTTGGCCTTGTATGTTTTGTGGGATTAACTTGATGGCTGCGTTACTTGGTATCTTACACAATCAGTTTTCATACTCAGTCATATAATGCATGGCACACACAGTGACAAACACACACAGAGATTCATAATTCTCTACTAAAAATGTCTGCATGCAAAAGCTGTCATTTTTGACAAAGTTATGAGCAGCATGTTAATGTAATTTCAATCAGTATCTCCAGGAGACCATGCCATGTTGGCTAGGCATGTTCAATAGAATACCAGGTACCTGAGTGCGGAGTTTTATTTAATGTGTACGTACACATGTGTTTGTGAATCCTCTTGTCAATGAAGGTTATCACTGCAGTAAGATCAAATTCCATTCTGAGCCGGTATATATTTTATATAGATATCAACAGCATGCGCTTACAAGCTCTCTGTAGGAATTCCTAGGAAAGATAAAGTTAATTGTTATTACTAGCAGGCTAAGGAAAATCAAGATGACACAAACGGAATTTGAATGTGTGTTGTTGTTTTTACCAGAAAGGACAGTCTTGCAACCATGTGGCCGCCACCCTTTTTGCTGCTTCCCACTACATGGCTGAAGGAATCGACACTGTGCCAGCAGACAAAACTTGTACACACTACAAATGTATGTGGAAGGGGCATGCTGCCATGAAAACTGCACCAGCTGCTCTCGATGACATACAAATTGTTAAGTAAGTGTGTATAATAATTAATAGGGTTGCATTACCTAGAGGTTTACATCAGAGTGTGATCTATTTTTTTCAGAACATAAGTCTCAAAGTTAAAATATAGAGCTTGTTAACTACAACAGCTACAAGACTGGGGAAAGAGAAACAGTGATATTTATAAAGTGCATTATCAACAAACTATGCATTTTACATTTAGTCAAGAGACCAGGGCGGTGGTGTATGTTTGTGTGTAGAGCAATTTCTGGAAAACTACAACATGTTCTAAAGGTTAAAAACAAACCAGCCCTGAAACAGTGAAAGTGGCAAGTATTTTACTCGCCATAGTTAGTAGAAGCATGCATCTGGTGAGTAGAAGTGTTCATCTACTCGCCAAATGCGAGTGAAGATGCTGAATCAAATTGTTGGTTTGGTTCGTAAAATTTGCTCTCTGGCTGGTACGTTTTCAGAATCACTAGCCAGAGGCTAGTGCATAATTTTTTGACTTTCAGGGCTACAAGCTTAGAAAGTTAAACAGATTTGTTTTAAACACAGGGAAGCGTGATTTCCTGTGGGACAGTTTTGCTACTGCGCTATGCTGGGTTGCCATTTACCTTATTCGACGTGGATGCTGGTTTTCAGCTAAGCATTGTCCTCGTGAAATGTACTGCGTTCAGTATCGTTATACATGTTTGACAGACTGGCGCAACTTGTTTTAGCATTTGTACCCAGCATAAGATTTGCTTTAGTGTCAAGTAAAAAAAATAATTTCATTTTCAGGTATGCTTCAAGACAAGACAAGTTTCCCCGGACGACTCTTCAAGGCCTCAATTTTGACCAAGAAGTCCGGATGCAAGGAAGCGCGACTAAGAGATCTTCAACAACCGGTACCAACCGTTTGAAGGCTGCATATAGTTATGATATACTGAACTAGGGTTTTCAAGGTGTGATTTTTTTTTCCAATACCAGTTAATTAACCTTTGCCGGATGCCGCTTTTGACTACACACGCCCGACGATGCGGGTTTGTCTGAACCCATACATTTGAAAGAGGGTTTTTACCGTTTATTTCTCTAACGACGATGCGGGTTTGTCTGAACCCATACATTTGAAAGAGGGTTTTTACCGTTTATTTCTCTAACGACGGGGGGGGGGGGGGGTGTTCAGGGAAACCCACAGCGCTACTTCAGTGGGTGCATCGAGTTTCTCCCTTCACCGACTTCTTGCAGGGAAGGGAGAGGGGGAGGGAGAGGGGGAGGGAGACTGAGAGACTAAGAAAGAGAGAGAGAGAGAGAGAGACTAAGAAAGAGAGAGAGAGAGACTAAGAAAGAGAGAGAGAGAGAGAGAGACTAAGAAAGAGAGAGAGAGAGACTAAGAAAGAGAGAGAGAGAGACTAAGAAAGAGAGAGAGAGAGAGACTAAGAAAGAGAGAGAGAGACAAAGAAAGAGAGAGAGAGACTAAGAAAGAGAGAGAGAGAGAGGACTAAGAAAGAGAGAGAGAGAGACTAAGAAAGAGAGAGAGACTAAGAAAGAGAGAGAGAGACTAAGAAAGAGAGAGAGAAAGAGAGAGACTAAGAAAGAGAGAGAGAGAGACTAAGAAAGAGAGAGAGACTAAGAAAGAGAGAGGGAGAGAGAGAGAGAGAGAGAGACTAAGAAAGAGAGAGAGAGAGACTAAGAAAGAGAGAGAGAGAGAGAGAGACTAAGAAAGAGAGAGAGAGACTAAGAAAGAGAGAGAGAGACTAAGAAAGAGAGAGAGAGAGAGACTAAGAAAGAGAGAGAGGGAGACTAAGAAAGAGAGAGAGAGAGACTAAGAAAGAGAGAGAGACTAAGAAAGAGAGAGAGAGAGACTAAGAAAGAGAGAGAGAGAGACAAAGAAAGAGAGAGAGAGACTAAGAAATAGAGAGAGAGAGACTAAGAAAGAGAGAGAGAGAGACTAAGAAAGAGAGAGAGAGAGACTAAGAAAGAGAGAGAGAGAGAGACTAACAAAGAGAAAGAGAGAGACTAAGAAAGAGAGAGACTAAGAAAGAGAGAGAGAGAGACTAAGAAAGAGAGACTAAGAAAGAGAGAGAGGGAGACTAAGAAAGAGAGAGAGAGAGACTAAGAAAGAGAGAGAGAGAGAGAGAGACTAAGAAAGAGAGAGAGAGACTAAGAAAGAGAGAGAGACTAAGAAAGAGAGAGAGAGAGACTAAGAAAGAGAGAGAGAGAGACTAAGAAAGAGAGAGAGAGAGAGAGACTAAGAAAAAGAGAGAGAGAGACTAAGAAAGAAAGAGAGGGAGACTAAGAGAGAGAGAGAGACTAAGAAAGAGAGAGACTAAGAAAGAGAGAGAGACAAAGAAAGAGAGAGAGAGAGACTAAGAAAGAGAGAGAGAGAGAGACTAAGAAAGAGAGAGAGACTAAGAAAGAGAGAGAGAGACTAAGAAAGAGAGAGAGAGAGAGAGACTAAGAAAGAGAGAGAGAGAAACTAAGAAAGAGAGAGAGACGTAAGAAAGAGAGAGAGAGACTAAGAAAGAGAGAGAGACTAAGAAAGAGAGAGAGAGAGACTAAGAAAGAGAGAGAGAGAGAGAGACTAAGAAAGAGACGGAGAGACTAAGAAAGAGAGAGAGAGACTAAGAAAGAGAGAGAGAAGAAAGAGAGAGAGACTAAGAAAGAGAGAGAGAGAGAGAGAGACTAATAAAGAGAGAGAGACTAAGAAAGAGAGAGAGAGAGACTAAGAAAGAGAGAGATAGAGAGACTAAGAAAGAGAGAGACTAAGAAAGAGAGACAGACAGAGAGACTAAGAGAGAGAGACAGAGAGAGAGACTAAGAGAGAGAGACAGAGAGAGAGAGACAGAGAGAGAGAGACAGAGAGAGAGACAGAGAGAGAGACAGACAGAGAGAGAGACAGAGAGAGAGACAGAGAGAGAGAGAGAGACAGAGACAGACAGTCAGATAGACAGACAGTCAGATAGACGGATAGACAGATAGACGGATAGACAGATAGACAGACAGACAGACAGAGCAACTGACAACAGACATACAGACAGAGAGATACGGACAGACAGACAGAGAGACAGACAGTCTCTTGGAGACAAACAGGCAGACAGACACTGTTCCGCCGCTTTGGTAATTATGGGTGTAGCAGAACCCGCGCCGTCGGCAGAGGGATAGTTACAATCACTACTACTCTTTAAAAGTATGGGTTTGTGTGAACCCGCGCCATCGGTAGTGTTTATGTAAATTATCATAATCAATTAATTTTAATGTTTTGTCATGTACACACTAAAAATTTGCAGACAGAGAGCAAATTAGGTGTGTGAGAGATACTTAAAATTTCAAAACGATACCTTTAATGGTTCCAGAGTTACAATGATTTTAGTGTGTCTCTGGGTACAGGTGAACCCAGGAAGCACGGCAAAGGTTAAGTTGGTAGCAACAGTTAACTGTTCTGTCAAGTGAAAAATGTATGTAGTTTCAATATGGACAGGTAAAATCAGTACTTTGTTTACAGCGAGGGAGGGTACGTAGTGCTGTCACCTCTGTGTGTGAGTTCAGGTTTAATTTTTTAAATGCCTGCAGTTAAGACAGAAGATTGTGGAAGCTGATAAGAACTTGTGTCAGAGGATAGTAAGAAGTGTTTCGGCTTCGTACGGACTATACCATCATCCATGACTTGTGTGTATTATTCGGAGAACGTATCAGAGCCGAGGACATGTGTTGTGAACAGCGATTCTCAGTGATGAAAGTGTAGTGTGTGTAATGCCGGACTGTATTCTTCTTCAACTTCGGAATGGCAAGGAGATATTTTGTGAGATGTTTTATGATTTGATATCCATGTACTGATGATTTCATTCAATAGCGAAATGTTTGAAATGTTCATTCGTTTTGTGCCATGTTTGTTGTTCAAGAGCGTGTTGTCACCATCCCTTATGAATATGGACGTGTGTGAATGTTGGTGCAGACATGAGCGTTTGAGCGAGTGAATTTAGAAGCCCTGTGCATGAAAGTCATTACCGGACAACCAAATCAGCAAACATAGAAATTCCTTGTCATACACATCGATCTGATCAAGGTAATAATGTTAGCACTTTTTTCCAATTTATTTCACAGTTATTTGTTATTTTTGGGAGGAAATTATAATGCAATTCACCGATTTTAAAAAACATGATTCCAATTGTCTCCCTTGAACAAATTTGTTTGTACAAAATTTGTTACTTACTTTTTTTTTCTCAAGGCTATATCAAGGAAAATTCTTTTTGAACTGATTGTGGGACCGTGCACAAGCTGACAGACTTGAACTCAAAAGTTGCAGAAGATTCTTGGCTGCGACTTTTGAGTTCAAGCCGATCAGTTTGTGCACAGTCCCAAGATTTGTCTATATTTATTTATCACTTAAAATAAAATACAGTTTTTCTTTTAATGAAACTGTAGATATGTCAAAGACTGTTTTGAATAATTTTGGGGGGTAATTTTCTTTAAGAAATAACTCAAGTGAATGCACAAATTGTGTACTAAAGTGTCGGTACAAGGGAGACAATTTGAAGCCATTTTAAAAAACAAAGCAGTATATTGCATAATAATATCCTTCAATTATAACAAGAAATAAGGAATAAACGTCTCTTGACATGTTGTCTACCTAATTATCTTGATCGCATTTATTTAAAGTGGGAATCGTTATGTTCGTAAGCTCACATACAATCATTGATGAAACAAACTCAGACCAGACCAGAGATTTGATTGATAATGGGCCCTTTATTCTACCAGAGTACCAGAGTAAATTATATAAACCATTACATGACAAAATAAGCTTCTTGCTCTTTGGAGTGATGTGGCCTTTGGCAGTTCATCAACCCAGTAATGTAGACCTGCCTTTTTTTACGAAGTAGGTACATGCATACCGAAAGATCACCATATGTGTGAAACCATACTGCAGTGTCATTTTTCAGTAGAGAATCAACAGAAAAAGAGCGTATGTTCTCCTTCACCTTCATGTTGTCTTTCTTCAAGCCAGAAACATCTTCAGTCAGACGATTAATCACAGAGGCCTGTTATGTAATTATCATCTGCAGCTCTGCCAACTTGAGGTAGTCTGTGTTCCAATAACAATACCCTCACATGTAGTCGTGTCCCTCTTTGCAAAGGCATGATCTGGCCCTGGTCCTAAGCTCTCACTAGATGCAGAGGGCAAAGGAATGGCTGCTTCTGTAAATACAAAATCAAATGTATACATTAGCAATATAATCAGCATCAATGATCTTGTTATCAGATTACACATGCATCACACTCACAGCATTTAAGCATGAAAATACCTGAGGGAAATAACTCCTGAAATTGAAAAAAACTTAGGGGTGCGGGAGATGCTCCCCGGAAATTATTTTGGAGTGTTCCATGCAAAATCAAAATTGTAGAAATCTAGTGCTATTTTTGTTGTTGCATCAATTCAATGGTACATTTCTGGGAATAAAAAAAATGATTCAGCATGAGCTTTATCGATGTCTTGAAAACTGCATCACTATCTGTATCAAGTAACCTCCTTAATCTTCTCGATTCAAGAGTCTGTTGATTCAGAGATACTGTAGCAACAGATCTCTGGTTGATTGCATGCACGCGGCTTGTCGACAATGTCTAGATCTTGTTTGTTTGTTTTCTAAAATCTTGCAATTGTTTCGTGACCCTTCCTATGCATCCGTTTTGGGCTGCCGATTCATTTTAAATTTCTTATACACTGATGTAGGAAGACAATTTGAAGTCAGCAGATCATAAATTGATAAAAACAAACAAAGCTTACTTGGCTCTGAGTCTCTTCCAGATCCGATGATATTTTCAGCGTTGACACTGGGGGGTGGAAGCAAAACCGCTTGCTTGTCGTCGGTCTTCACTGAGCGGACAAAGTCACGTCTCCGACCAGTACCTTGTCCTTCTGCTAGAGTCACTTGTTCTTGATGTTCTCTCAAATCCAAGATTAAGGGTGGGTACGAAGTCAAAGGAGTTGGCATCGTTGATAGCCGTGCCATTGCCAGACACGAAGTGACGCGAGCAGACTTTTCAATCAATGGCACATATCTCTGGGCACAACAAACCCCTGTCGTCGGATTGCTTGCACCCATCGCGTCCTTCGCTGTTGCGCCTTCCCAATGCACCCATCGGAAAGCCATACAATGACAAATTCTGTCCACCGTATTTCTCTGTCTTCATTGATTCCACTGTTGCACTTGCAGTTGTAAACACAACAGTTTGTCTCGTCGTCTCCGCACTTTACTTTGCACCAAGCCTCGTTGTCGATTTTTCCTTTTGCCCCTTAGTTCCGGTAGATCTGACAATAAACTTCACAGCGCATGCGCCAAAATTTAAGTGAAAAAGGTCTATTTGTTTTCCATAACGACGTTTGTCTCGGTGACTTTGGCATCATAAGCAGTGGAAAAACAGGTCCCTGCCAGACTTGCTTGACATGACCTCATTCACATGATATACACACTTGTGGTTTAAACGATTATTATCTCACGGGTGTCTCGCTCACGTATGTAGGATAAAATACCATCTTTGCTGAAAGTGAAATAGTAGAACATCTTTACAACGTAAAACAGTTGGTATCTGTTTGCCAAGACTGAAAGGTAGATCTTGCGAACCAAGACGACGCTGTTCCTTCCCTTGTCAAACTAACGTCATTGATGTTCTTGAAAATATCTGACGTCATATCAAAAATTGGCATTCGGAGAGTGCTGCCTGGCTGTACATTTTTGCAATCAAGTTTAGATACCGCATTTCACGCGAATAGTGTGCAAGCTTAATTGCAAGACGAGGTCAAACTGCAGAGGACGTAAAAAGGACAAGACATCAATGGAGAAAGAAACACTGATGATATTTGTTGTCCTGGTTCTTGTCACAGGTGAGTTTGAACATCTAAAGCCATGTTTATTTTTCCAAATTCTATTTTCGATGGACGTATGATAATTATTTGCAATCTCAAGACACACACATGTACCATTTAGAAATCTCAAAACTATCCCATTTGACGGAAATTCCAGAGCCCACATCGGAAGAGGATGGTCGGAGAGTCGCACGAACTAGATAGAAAGAAAGATGAGTGAGGTACAGATCTTCAGCACACACAGACATATAATTATGATCCCCTCTTCTTCTTCTCCTGCGTTCATGGGCTGAAACTCCCACGTACACTCGTATCTTTTGCACGAGTGGGGTTTTACGTGTTTGACCTCCCCCCCCCCCCACCCCCCCCCTCCCCCGCCATTCAGGCAGCCATACGCCGCTTTCTAAGGATGCATGCTTGATATTTTCGTGTTTCTATCACCCACCGAACTCGGACATGGAGTACAGGATCTTGTACGTGAGCACGTGGTCTTGTGCTTGCGTGTACACACGAAGGGAATTAAGACACTAGCAGGTCTCCACATGTGTTGACCTCGGAGATCGGACAAATCTCCACCCTTAACCCACCAGGGGGTAGCGGCCGGGATTTGAACTCACGACCTTCTGATCAAGATGTATTATCAACTAGGGCACTGCGCCTGCCGTAAATATGCTCCAGATATGTCTTGCAACTATGTCTTAAACACTGACATGGAGGTGGATGTCCGATGTAAGTTTATTTTATTTCCATTGTGCACTTGCGACTTGAAAACGCAGCCTTCCTAAGGGCCCGTTCACACAGCGCTGCGTCCTTACCACGACCATGCCGATCACGCCGATCTGAACAAGTTATCAAGTCGGGGCATATTGCCGTCAAAATCCAGCACATGGCACTAATACCCTAGTCAAATAATATAGACGCCGCTTTTGCTACGACGAAAAAGTGTCCGAGAGCGTGGCTAATCGTGCGCCAAACGTGGCAGGATCTCCTTGAGCGTGGTTTGGTCGGGGTGGGATATGCTAGGTCGGGAAGCTTGCACGCTCTCGCCACAAAACAAGCGTAGTCGTGTACAGTCGTGATGTAGTTTGTTTTAGTCGCCATTTGCTGGATGTTGACGGCGAGCCCCGACTTAATAAACTTTTTTCAGATTGGAGTGATCGGCATGGTCGTCGTAAAAACGTGGAGCTGTGTGACGGGGGCCATGAATAAAATTACATCACGACTGTAGTGCGCCACGACCCGGCTACGCTTGTTTTGTGCAGTTCAAAATAAGAGTAGAGAGATCGTGCAGCTTCGCGACCTGGCAGATCCCACCCCAACCAAACCATGCTCATGGAGATCCTCCCACGTTTGGCCCACGATTGGCCACGCTCTCCGACATTTTTACAACGGAATAGAAGCGGCGTCTCTGTGTGACTGGGGTATGAAATACGTCCCCATTATGTAGAGGGGTATGTGTGTGAGTGTGTGTACGTGTGTGTGTGTGTGTGTGGGGGGGGGGGGTGCAATATCTGGCGAAATGACACGAAGGATAGCTATTACCAACGATGGACTATTTTGCGCCTTCTTCCAAAAGGTCGAGGATATGTGGTTGAGAGTCAAAACGTCGAGTGTGACAAAACGTCGAGGATTGAAGGGTCGATCAGTGAATTGTGAATATCAGATTCGTTTAGAGTTTGAAGAATGATTTTGAGCAGCCAATGTTTTTGGAGAACGGTTTCACTGCCGAATTGCAACTGAACTCTGTTGTCATACGTCCGCAACAAGATGACAGTGTCCGAACAACCCCAGTTCAAATATGGCTTACACGATCTTGTCTGTGACAGTAACCTTTGTATGTTGCCTTGTCTTTACCTTTCTCTGACTGACAGAACTTAACCCTGTGTCTGTGTACCTGTTAGTCCACAGTGTGTGATCACCATGCCCAACACAGCACACTATACTTACCGACAAAGCCAAAGTTAACATTACAAAATACTGGTCGTTCAAAACACTGTTTGACTCGCATGTTATGACTAACTAAACAAAACCAAATCATTATACACAAGAAGGCACATTCAATCCATCATTATGTTTAATGCATAAAGGATAATTTCGGCAAAAATTTGAGACACTCGTAAGATATCCCCAAGACAAAAATACAAACCAAGACAACAACATCCACACAAACAATGCGTAACATTATAGACAACAACATCCACACAAACAATACGTAACATTATAGACAACAACATCCACACAAACAATACGTAACATTATAGACAACAACATCCACACAAACAATACGTAACATTATAGACAACAACATCCACACAAACAATACGTAACATTATAGACAACAACATCCACACAATTCAATACGTAACATTATAAACAACAACATCCACACAAACAATACGTAACATTATAGACAACAACATCCACACAAACAATACGTAACATTATAGACAACAACATCCACACAATTCAATACGTAACATTATAAACAACAACATCCACACAAACAATACGTAATATTATAGACAACAACATCCACACAAACAATACGTAACATTATAGACAACAACAGCCACACAAACAATACGTAACATTATAGACAACAACATCCACACAAACAATACGTAACATTATAGACAACAACATCCACACAAACAATACGTAACATTATAGACAACAACATCCACACAATTCAATACGTAACATTATAGACAACAACATCCACACAATTCAATACGTAACATTATAGACAACAACATCCACACAAACAATACGTAACATTATAAACAACAACATCCACACAAACAATACGTAACATTAAAGACAACAACATCCACACAATTCAATACGTAACATTATAGACAACAACATCCACACAATTCAATACGTAACATTATAGACAACAACATCCACACAAACAATACGTAACATTATAAACAACAACATCCACACAAACAATACGTAACATTATAGACAACAACAAAAGTAGCACAGACAGGAGTGTTTGCGCACAGAAAGGATACTCGACATTCCCAATCCTGGATCTTTTGTCGCCTCAACCATTTGCTGTCGACCTTTTATCACACTCGACGTTTTGACTCTCGACCAAAAGTCCTCCACCATTTGCGCCTCAACAATTTTGTTCTCAAGCTTTCGCCGGATTGCCCTCACACCATACATTTTTGTTTCAGGTGGTGTACACTGTGCTGATTTAGAGGTCTACTGCAAGGATTTTTATGACGGAGATACTGTGATCGCTAACGTGACTGTAAACAGCAAGGCAGTAAATGGTGAGGATTGTATCGCAGGCATTTTCACTTCAATATACTTCTATTTTGTTAATAAAAACACAAAGAACATTGTAAAAACGTACTATGCTCCATACGACTTTGCATCAGGTACATGTAACAATTCCTGCAATGGAGATGCTCGTTGTGCCACTAAAAATGGCTTTATTTACACATATGAAGTGAGATTCCGAGCAAACAAAACACTGCATTCCCAACAATTCCTGAAAGCTACAACCAGTTGTATACGACCCGATCGTCCTGGGAATCCCTATACCGTCAACTATACCAGATGTGATCCAATTCCTGTTAAAGGTAAGTCTACTTTCTTCTCCGCAGATATTGATGTTTTGCATTTTAAAATAGAAGCAAACTAAACGAAGCTGTTCAAAGCCATATTATTGATCTGAGCGTCACCGTGTAGTTTTGGCGAATTTGACGACTCTGAACAATCAGGGTAATCCACTACCTGTTCAAGACGCACACGGCACAATTTGCTAGCAGACGTACCAGGAGTATGCTAAATAATCAAATCAATGAGTGAACGAGCTTCAAAGCGATGCTTGATTGTATCAGGTGGTGGGGATAAAAAGTAGTCAACAGCCGCTGCGGCTAGATCGGTTGGTCCCTCTAAGACGCGGGACCCCAGTAGCCAGCGTCATGTATATCAACAAGGGAAGTAACTCAGTAGGAGTAACCTATTCAAACATTTCAAAGAGGTCTCGTTCTTTACTTTTGTTCATGCATAGAATTACGCTTTGCCAACCTGTTGCTTTTGCAAAGTGAAGGCGGTCGTTCTTCGCTGTAGCATTATTTGCAACACAGAATCTTATTGTGTACATTTGGAAGATATCTTTAATGCTTTTTGACTCACATTCATCTCGAATGTTTTTCAAGCTAACCCTCTAACATTTTGCACGGTTTTAAGGTTTGATGATCTCACGAAGTGACCCCATTAATTAGGTCAACCCTCGTAAAATGTTGGGGTCACAGTGGGGTCATGTTCGTTTCATAAAAAAACTTTACGTTGAGGTTATCTCGGAAGTTTTGAAAGGTAGAGCTTTAAAATCGTGCATACTTCTAGGGTTTGTAAATTTCCCGACATGACCTGTTTGTTTGATTTACCCTCGTCAATTTTTGGGTTCACAGGGGGTCATGTTCGACTCATAATAACTTAACATTGATGACATTTAAATGTTTTTGGAGCTAGAGCTTTGAAACTTTAAACACTTCAATGGTTTGATAATCTGACGAAGTGACCCTAGTTTGATTTACCCCAACACAATTTTGGGGTTAAAGCGGGGTCGTAAAAACTTTACGTTAATATTTTCTCATTTATTTTGGGAGCAAAAGCCTCCACATTTCACACAATTGTAGGTGTTGTGTTTACATGTTGTGTTGATGTTGTACATGCTCATTGTGTTTACATTGTGTTTTGACGTGTTACATGCCTATTGTGTTTACATTGTGTGTTGCTGTATTACATGTTCATTGTGTTTACATTGTGTGTTGACGTGGTACATGCTCATTGTGTTTACATTGTGTGTTGACGTGGTACATGCTCATTGTGTTTACATTGTGTGTTGACTTGGTAATGTCTATTGTGTTCACATTGTGTGTTGACTTGGTAATGTCCATTGTGTTCACATTGTGTGTTGACGTGATACATGTCCATTGTGTTCACATTGTGTGTTGACTTGGTACATGTCTTTTTTGTTTCAGCCCGGAAGGCTGAGGACAGCACAAAGCCCGGAGAGAAAAACAACAGCGACAACACCAGCACAACGCCCACAGACACGGAATCCAGTTCACCGAGCACTCTGGTCATCGGTCTGGGTGAGGCAGGAGGTGTGTGTGTCGTCATGGCAGCAGTCGGTCCTGGAGTCTACTGCATCAGGAAACGACGGTCAGGAGGTCAACAGAATGTCCCTCCAGTCGACGCCCCACCAGCCAACCTCCGTCCAGCTAACGCCCCTCCAGCCAACGCCCCTCAAGATGACGACCCTCAGGTTGCTGGCAGCGCTGGGCCATCTACAGGCCAGGCTGGTCCCAGCTCTCATGACGTTGAGCCTGACGAGCCCAGTGTCGATGATTTAGAGGCCAGTTAAGCTAGTGAAGGCGCAGAGGACACTGCGTCTGAAGTGTCTTAAATGGCAATCTCAGAACCTTGCACTATTGAATCAAAACCGTTGTTAATACATTTTCGAAGGAACACAACTCTGCTGCTGACTGTTCTTTCCATCACAAAACATGTGTCTTTAGTCACGTCTGATTGTGGCAGGATTGGTTCGAACATGTTCCGTGTACGACAAGTTGTTGAGTTCATAGTAGAGGAAATATCATAACAGGGAAACTAAATGTCTCATGGAGAGAGGATGACCAATACAGAAACATTCTTAGATTGTTGCTTGCGTGCATGTTTAGTTGACAGTTGTTTTGCCTAAAAAAAATCAAGATAGGTTAGTGTTTAAAAAATAAACACGTTTTGCTGCTTTTAAATCAACCTTGGAATGAGAACATTTAATTCAATATGAATAAAAGTGTTTTCTGTGTGATCGTGCAGTATTTATGTTTTTGAATAAGATTACGAACTGTAATTACAGTCACAAAAGAATAGAATATATACTTGTTTGCTAGTCACAGCCTGACAGGGATCCGACCCCCCTCACCCCCTGATGTATCTCGTCTAAAAACAAATTATGTGTCTATCTTTTTTTTCTGACTTTTACTTTTTGGAAGCAAAGAACAGTAAGAATTTGCTTCCCAGACACGAGGATAGACCTAGATACTACCGTTGAAATGTAAGATTATCTCACCTCCTGGGGGGAGGGGGGGGGCTTCGCATCCCTAGACCCCGCGGAATGTCGTCGCCCCTGTGCCGCACAAGAGCCCTAGACCCCTCGGAATGTCGTCGCCCCAGTGCCGCACAAGGGTCCTAGACGGCCCCTAGACCCCGCAGAATGTCGTCGCCCCTGTGCCGCACAAGGGTCCTGGACGGCCCCTAGACCCCGCGGAATGTCGTCGCCCCTGTGCTGTACAAGGGTCCTAGACGGCCCCTTGACCCCGCAGAATGTCATCGCCCC
This sequence comes from Littorina saxatilis, assembly GCF_037325665.1. NCBI lineage: Eukaryota > Metazoa > Mollusca > Gastropoda > Littorinimorpha > Littorinidae > Littorina > Littorina saxatilis. The sequence goes on along the minus strand of NC_090252.1, from coordinate 16,449,222 downwards.
TGTGCCGCACAAGGGTCCTAGACGGCCCCTAGACCCCGCATAATGTCATCGCCCCTGTGCCGCACAAGGGTCCTAGACGGCCCCTAGACCCCGCAGAATGTCATCGCCCCTGTGCCGCACAAGGGTCCTAGACGGCCCCTAGACCCCGCAGAATGTCATCGCCCCTGTGCCGCACAAGGGTCATAGACGGCCCCTAGACCCCGCAGAATGTCATCGCCCCTGTGCCGCACAAGGGTCCTAGACGCCTGCCTCATTTTTGGACCCAATACCCCCCCCCCCACCCCCACCCGCGGCCTGTTACATTTGACCCTGCCCTGAATCCCAAGAATAACACATGGACCAGTAAAGGGAAGAATCAGCAATCAATCAACACAGGCAGACACACACATACAGGTTTACATACACACACCAGAACACACAGTCACATACACGAACGTACACACACACACACACACACACACACACACACACACACACACACACACACACACACGCACACACACACACACACACACACACATACATACACACACACAAACATGCGTGTGCGCCCTGGATACGGTTTGAAATCAAAGTCAAGACAACACTCACAGGAATCAGTCAGTTTACCAGCCAAGCAAATTACTGTACAGTTCGGAGCCTATAGCATTGTCTTAAAACGAAAGTGATAAGAGTTGTCCGTCCCTGACATAGCCCGTCGGCGGGTAGTTCCGGTTGGGTTTTTTTACGTCCAAATTGGATGAACGAGTCAGAGAAGAAGATTAGTGGAGGAAGAAAACGTTACTGTGTCTGCTGCTCAAACTACGCGGGTAAAGCAGTTGAAGGGCGGATTGCCATGTGGTTCCATGTTGCAAACACAAAACCGGAACTACCTGCCGTTCCAAGGGCGCAACTCTGTCCGACTATCGCGTTAGTTACGAGACAGTGCTATTAGTCCAAGCAAATAAGAGAACAACGTTGAAGTGACAATGACTAGGTTTAAAATGTCCCTTATCAGAAAGTTCAACCTCAGTCCTTTGATGTTTATTAAACACATTTTCATATAAAGTTGGCGCTTCATATGGAAAAGTGGCTTTGAAATTGACCCTAATCCTTCTTTGGGCTCTGTAAATGTCGTTTGGGGCTATGGTTGTAAAACGGTATCTACTGGTCACCCCAATGTATAAACTGAAAACTCTTTCTGCACCAGAACACGCAGAAAGGATTGTATCTGCCTGATGTCTGATGCTTTTCAAAATCCCCAACCACTAACACCTTCAAAACGGACATTAACTGACACTGTTGTTTTTCCCTATATAATCCTTACTATTTTTCCGAGACGTCGTCGTGTTGTGTATTTAGCTTGCCACAACCTCATACATGGTCCTAAAAGTTAAAGTTGAAGAAAATACTAAAGATAAATGAACAAGCTGACGCAGTGTCATTCGCACCGTGGGAACATACTAAAGTCTGGTTCCAAATAGGCTTAATTTCCTTCTATTTCTTTGTATTTCTGCCTCGTAGGGGTAGGGGTGTTCAAACCAAAGGCACCTTTAAACCAAAATTCAAATCACACATCTTACAATACTAAGACACTCAGCAGTGAAAGGGTGTCTGCTGGTAAAAAATTCCAAACAATCCTAAAAGTACTTCACTACTAAACGTGCTTTTAAAAAGAGCCGTTATTTTCCCCTCTATAATCAGTATTGTGTTTTCTGCGAACATGTAGTCTATTTAGATGGTTGTCATGTGCACATGAGTTGCTAAAGCGTTTTCAGTTGGGCATATGTCGAAAAGCAAAGAATTAGCCCTTTGAAAACCATCAGAACTGTCACACAAAAATAACATTTACCTATCTCACCAACTGACCAAACATAGGGCTTTTCCTTATGTATTATGTATTGTCGTGTTTTTTGTAGCATACTTGTGAAAACAGCCACCACTGTTGTAAATGATACTTTAAAGAGCATTATTTCATTTTTACAGTTGAAGGACAACCTGGACTGCCGTATATTACAGCTGTTTTACAATCAGCCAAAATTTTCTTAACAAACGTATGTTAAGAACAACTCCCATAGTGAAATTGAAGGAAAACAAAGTGAAAATCCCCCTGCCATAGAGGAGCTAAAGAATCAACAATAAACGACTGCATGGATAGCTTGATGCACGAATGCATTGCGGACATGTTTGTCTCCAACCAAGAGAAAGTTCCAAAAAATCCCTTTTGTGCTTCTTATTATACAGTGACGTCAAAGACAGCCTTTTCTGCTGTTCATACATTCAGGGGTTATGGTTACACTAAACGACGTAGTTGTAGCCATACTGCCATCCAGATTTATTTTTTCCTTGCGAGCAGTCACAGGGTGTTTGTGCTGTCTGCCAACCGTCAGACGACCCCGCCCAAGTCTGTTAAGGGACCGTTTGACCGTTATAGAACGCGTCTTTTTGATTTTTTAGCACATTTGGAAACGGTTGATTTTTATCCCTACCATTGTTTCCAAACATTATATAGGAATGTTTTGTGAACAACGGATAATAGCCGCTACTCGCATGTGTAGCAAAAGTGAGCGTACATACTCACCCTGGTCGTACAGCCGTTGTCCGTTGCCCGTCGTCATCTGTCTGTACAAATCATTACCTTTGGATTTTTCTCGAACGCTATGAAGTGAAGAAACACCAAATGTTGCAAAATGTTGTATGACCCCAAGAGCTCAAAAAAGATACTTGAGAACCTTGACCTTACCTTAAGGTCAAGGTCACAGGGAGAATGAATGTGGTCTAAAAACTGCAAAATTTCACATTGTGCCAGTTTTCTGGAAAACAAATTAAAAACAGCGGGCTTAGTTTTGTATGTTATACGAGAAAAAGAAAGCCTTATCTTCTGATACCATTTTGGTTGACCTCGCTTCAATGTCAAGGTCACAGGAGTAAAGTTAAAGGGGCAAGCTCACATCAAAATATGTCTACAATTCAACTTTGAAGGGCTCCTCTGACCTTGACATTGAAGCGAGGTCAACCAAAATGGTATCAGAAGATAAGGCTTTCTTTTTCGTGTATACCATACAAAACTAAGCCCGCTGTTTTTAATTTGTTTTCCAGAAAACTGGCACAATGTGAAATTTTGCAGTTTTTAGACCACATTAATTCTCCCTGTGACCTTGACCTTATGGTAAGGTCAAGGTTCTCAAGTATCTTTTTTGAGCTCTTGGGGTCATACAACATTTTGCAACATTTGGTGTTTCTTCACTTCATAGCGTTGGAGAAATATCCAAAGGTAATGTTCAGTACAGACAGATAAAGACGGGCAACGGACAACGGCTGGACGACCAGGGTGAGTATGTACGCTCACTTTTGCTACACATGCGAGTAGCGGCTATTATCCGTTGTTCACAAAACATTCCTATATAATGTTTGGAAACAATGGTAGGGATAAAAATCAACCGTTTCCAACTGTGCCAAAAAATCAAAAAGACGCGTTCTATAACGGTCAAACGGTCCCTTAACAGACTTGGGCGGGGTCGTCTGACGGTTGGCAGACAGCACAAACACCCTGTGACTGCTCGCAAGGAAAAAATAAATCTGGATGGCAGTATGGCTACAACTACGTCGTTTAGTGTAACCATAACCCCTGAATGTATGAACAGCAGAAAAGGCTGTCTTTGACGTCACTGTATAATAAGAAGCACAAAAGGGATTTTTGGAACTTTCTCTTGGTTGGAGACAAACATGTCCGCAATGCATTCGTGCATCAAGCTATCCATGCAGTCGTTTATTGTTGATTCTTTAGCTCCTCTATGGCAGGGGGATTTTCACTTTGTTTTCCTTCAATTTCACTATGGGAGTTGTTCTTAACATACATTTGTTAAGAAAATTTTGGCTGATTGTAAAACAGCTGTAATATACGGCAGTCCAGGTTGTCCTTCAACTGTAAAAATGAAATAATGCTCTTTAAAGTATCATTTACAACAGTGGTGGCTGTTTTCACAAGTATGCTACAAAAAACACGACAATACATAATACATAAGGAAAAGCCCTATGTTTGGTCAGTTGGTGAGATAGGTAAATGTTATTTTTGTGTGACAGTTCTGATGGTTTTCAAAGGGCTAATTCTTTGCTTTTCGACATATGCCCAACTGAAAACGCTTTAGCAACTCATGTGCACATGACAACCATCTAAATAGACTACATGATCGCAGAAAACACAATACTGATTATAGAGGGAAAAATAACGGCTCTTTTTAAAAGCACGTTTAGTAGTGAAGTACTTTTAGGATTGTTTGGAATTTTTTACCAGCAGACACCCTTTCACTGCTGAGTGTCTTAGTATTGTAAGATGTGTGATTTGAATTTTGGTTTAAAGGTGCCTTTGGTTTGAACACCCCTACCCCTACGAGGCAGAAATACAAAGAAATAGAAGGAAATTGAGCCTATTTGGAACCAGACTTTAGTATGTTACC
>NC_090252.1:16435732-16444586 GCF_037325665.1 Littorina saxatilis | reverse complement strand
CTAAAGTAACACAATCATGTTCACCACAAAGATCTGTCTACGCTTTTACACGAGATAAAAGCATCCTTCTACTTCGGCATACTTCAATAACCACCATACTTGCAGAATCAATTTTGTGGATTGACATTTTAGACGTTGTCTGAATATAATACGACCAATAATTTGGGTATGTGTGCAAATAGAAGAATGCTCTTGTCACATATACATTCCTCGAGAGTCTGTGGTGGTGCACATGATCACTTACATGAGAAGGTTAGTTGGTTGGTTTTTGTTTTTTGTTATCGTCCCTACAACCTAAGTTTGTCTCAACATAAGAAGCTAGGACTGTGCCTTAGTTTTATCATATGATAATAAGCCATCTTACAGTGCTCATGCGGCAAATAAGGCAAGCGGTCAAAGAGCAATGACAGACTTATCAGCATGTTTCATCTGCCTCAGAGTGACCACACCTAACGAATGGACAACAGACTTGAAAACCCAAACAAGAGAAATGGCCTACCACTCAAGATTTTGAAGGGCACACACACACACACACACACACTCACTCTCACACACACACACACACACACACACACACACACACACACACACACACACACACACACACACACACACTAATGTTAGAAAACGATATCAACATTAGCCTGCTGGGTCACCGAATTTCTGACACAGACACAAACACAGGCACACTCCACATTCTATCGCGTTTATATTGTGTACCTGTAGTAATAAAAGGGATAATGCAAAAATGTTGTACTAAATATATAGAAACAAAAAGAATCAAAGTAAAAATCTATCACAGTCCACACTAAAAAATTCAAATAAAATCTGACACAGCATAATTTATTCCAGACGACTGTAATTTACAGTTATCACAAATATAGCATTATCTAATGTTTAGCATATCAATCACAAACACACACACACGCACAAACACACGTAAACACAAACGCACACACACTCACCCCCCCCCACACGTTTAAAACTGAGACAGATGTCCTAAACAATAGAATCAGTTTGAACCCGAAAAGAAAAGCCAGAGTTAAATGCAAGGCATATTCAAACACAAATCTAAGAGTCCACCACTGACCACAAAAACACACACACACAAAACCCAACTTTAATTTACTTTGAGACAATATATAAGCATGAGGTAAGGTGGCTTTCACAGCACTGAGGTAAAGACCTTTCTGAAAACGGCAAGTGCGTGCCTTAAAGGCACAGTAAGCCTCCCGTAAACCATCACAGATACTGTCAGGCTTTTACACACAGTACAAACACCCTTTCATTTGAACGCTCACCAAACGGGAACATACGTAAAGAGCGAGCCATTTTTAAAGAATTAATTTTGCGGATTGTTTCAGAGACAATTGGACCGTGGTGCGTTTTGGCGCTAGATCTAATTTTTAAAATCTGAATAATAAATTGACAGCTTGTTACACAAACATTCTTAAATCATAAAAGAATTCTTTTCTCATCAAGACAAGATCAGTACAATTCGAAGTTTTGAAAATTTGAAAAAAGTAAAGCCCGGAAGCAGGATCACGCAAGGTCGTGGTTTTCTTAGCAGACGACGGTTTAGAGGCATCGCCAGTTCCTCTGAACAGTCAAAAGCCATCGCTAGAGTTCTTGTGAACCACAGCCGTTTGTTTTGTGCATAGTCAGAGGTACATAATAACGTGCTATTGCAGATAAGCTCACATCGAGTCGCATTCAAATTACTAACTGACGACTACATTGTGAAAAGGGGAAACTGGATCACACGGGTTCATGATGGTTCAGGGGTAAGATAAACCACGCAAAACATAAATTCTTCAAAAATTGCTCGCTGTTTACGGAGGGCACCTAGGATGTCCTCAATCGGTGAGTGTTTAAATGAAAGATTTGTACTGTGCGTAAAAGCCTGACAGTATCTGTGATGGTTTACGGGAGGCTTACTGTGCCTTTAATTAATGCCAGGGAAGCGTCTCTCAGAGAATAAGGATAGAACAAGAGATTGGCAAGGGTGAGTCGGGTCAGCCACGATCTTTTGGGCAGTGCGGTGTCACGAAGTGGTTTGCATGTGAATTAAATGTACGTGTTCTGCCCTATTGCACTGTCTCTACCCTTTTCACACCAAACACTTCAAAAACAGAATTTGGGAGGATGCAGGCTCATTATTTCCTCAACCAAAAAAACAACATACTTCTTCACTTCAAATACATCAATACGAAACAACTTTTCGACACACAGTTCGCACAATCTTTCAGCTTTCACTCAATGCATGTAAATACATATTATAACAATACTTTCTCAAATATAGATTAACGCACACAAGAAGGTACCGACAGACACTCACGAGTTCGAATCACGGCTCACTGCATGTCGCCAGTTCACTTCCTTGTCTCGCTGAATCCTCGTAGAATAATGAATTCAGATGCCAACACACACAGATGCCAACACACACCTTTCACTGAAGATGCCAACACACACCTTTCACTGAAGATGCCAACACACACCTTTCACTGAAGATGCCAACACACACCTTTCACTGAAGATGCCAACACACACCTTTCACTGAAGATGCCAACACACACCTTTCATGTTTCTCCCCGAGAAACCCTTCCGCCCTTAGCGGAAACAACCGTCGTCAGCTACGACCGGTATCGATGAAGACTCCACTCGTCTAGTCATCTGCGCCGATGTGGTCCCTTGCTCCCACCATCGTCCCGCGCTTCTCCCGTGTAAGGACCCTCCCTTACACGCCATGGAAATCCCTCATGGAAACTCCTAAAGAATTTAACCAAGTCTTAATACAACATTCTCTAAAACCATCTCTTCTTCCAAACGTTCATGTACCACTCATACATTCTCGTTCATTCCACGTTCACATTCCGTCCACATTCAATATCCAAACTAATACTTAATCTATGAATAACACTCCCCATACAAAGCATGACCGTCTTAAACATAACATAAATGCGTAGCAATTATGTTCAAGAAATTCCCCATGAAAAACCGTGATACAATTACATCAAGAATTCTCTCAACGCTTCACACTAAGATTTAATGCACTTTATATACACTAACCTTTACGCTCCAGCTATGTATTCCAACGTCAATAATATACAACATAGTAAATCATTTACCTTAAGAGACCCGTCTCTTGAAAGAGTACTTGTTCCCAGAACAAGTCTGACACGCGCCGACAACCTTCCCGGTTGAAAATCTCAAACGCTGTGACGTTAGTTACCCCTGACCAGCTACATGTCTCAAACACAGCTCATCTCAAGCTAAAGCCAGTTTTGCGTGGAACACACGAAACACGTGAATAACGCCAGTCCGGTCAGCTACGCATCGCCTCTACAACATTTAGGGAGGTTAAAAACACGACGTGGTTTCACCTCACAAATATGCTACTCACATCTTTGTGACAGCGGGGTGCATAGATAGATGAAATGGACTGGACCGCAGAGCCAAAATCTTAATTGCTGTTCTCACAATCTTATCTAGGCTGGACTTTTCTGCTTTTGTGGCGCTTCTGTACCAGGCTTTTGTACCTGCCACATTTTCTTAGTTAAATGCGTTGCTGGGCTTTCTTTGTGATCTGTACCAAATGGTTGTATTGGAAATAGTGGAACCGAAGAACCGAAGAACTTAAAATGATTAACAATTGCGACGTTTTCATCTTTCGTTATCAGGGGGATCAGTGATGTCTTCTTCTTTCTGAACTCGACAATTATTTCTTCTGTTTTCTGAACATTTAGGTGGAGACTATGGGTTCCGCACCAGCTGACCAACTTTCAAACTTTGTTACGGTACATACACCCTGACAGTTTTGTATGAGGCCTTCAATCGGAACATTTAAGGAAAAGAATAGAATCAAACGCTGGAGGAGACACAGTCATAAGTAAAGTGGTTGACCTTTACAACTTGAGTTCCGCACAGGAGAAAGCCAAGTACCCAATAACACATCTGTGCAGACACTTCTAAAGTTCTGGTGTTTTTTAAGCTGTTGATGTGGCACTATAATCAACAAATATGATGCGGGCATATGACTTGGCTGATTCGAGGTGCCGGAGAAAATAGTGCAGGCCCAAAGCTACTTCGTCATCGACAGATCTGTTTGAGCGGTATAGGCAAACTAAAGATGATCGAGGTGAGGGTCAGTCACTGCTTTCAGAACAAATATTTCGAAAACTTTCATAATGACGGATGTCAAAGCAACAGGTCTGTACTCGTTAAGTGATGACACGGAGCTTTGCTTAGGATCTCGGATAACGGCGGACATCTTAAAACAAGTCGGAACTTTGCACTGCTCCTGGAAATCGTTGAAAATATCAGGAAAGACTGGGGAGAGCTGGTTAGCACAGATCGTTAGCGTATCTGTACGCTCGTAGATATGTTGTCAGGACATGCTGCCTTCCACGCGTCCTGTTCTTAAAACAAAAGACCGCACTTCCGGTACCGCCACGAGATGTGCAACAAATTAAGGGTGTGCTTTGATAGGGAGTGTGTATCATAAAGGCGCATGGATGTGCACTTTTGGTTACTTCATTTAAACTTTGCATTTCCGACCTCTTATTGGTAGTGAACTTCAAACTCAAACGTCTTGTCGCATCTTAACATACCGCAAATGTTTCCGTATCTTTTTTCGTGTTCAAGCAGAAACTTGGGTCACGCTCGTCGACAAAGCTTCGTTGTGCGAGGTGTTGTTCAAGGCCTGCTGCTCCATTTCGATATCACAGCCTTGTTGATTTGCTTGACTGTCAGTATTCTGGCAACTGTGGACGACACACACACACACACACACACACACACACACACACACACACACACACACACACACTCACACACACAGAGACACACACAGAGACACACACACACGCAAGCACACAATCACACAATCACACACACGCACGCACGCACGCACACACACACACACACACACACACACACACACACACACACACACACACACACCGGCAAAGAGTTGTCGGACCTGTCATATCTTCTGGTAATACAAACAGTACACAGAGAGAGAGAGAGTGAGAGAGAGAGAGAGAGAGAGAGAGAGAGAGAGAGAGAGAGAGAGAGAGAGACAGAGAGAGAGAGAGAGAGAGAGAGAAAGAGAGAGAGAGAGAGAGAGAGAGAGAGAGAGAGAGAGAGAGAGAGAGAGAGAGAGAGAGAGAGAGAGAGAGAGAGAGAGAGAGAGAGAGAGAGAGAGAGAGGTTCTGTGGTTGTCTAATTGTGGCCAAAGCGGCCAGCATGTCTAATATCTTCCTGAACGGTTATAGATATAGCACTATTAACAGACAAACTGACATTCACAGTTCCTTCCAACAGTGCAGACATATATTACTAAAACGACTCTGACGAGTGTTTATTTTATCATGGAGTTCTTGCAAATAAATTAGGCAGTGCAATGAAAATTGGTTAACTGTTTCTGCTGCATTCCCATAAACTATTGTAGTTGAAAAATCAGTTAACTAAATGTTGCTTCGAATCACTATTCGACAATCTCAACTTGCAATGTAAAAATATTTAAGTTTCGGGTGCCTCAATAAAAGTGGAAAACATCATCCCTGGCAAAAAACAACAACAACCCAATTTAAATAACTTATTGAAACACTTTGTTGAACGTATTCTTAAAGAGTGTTCCAAATGTCTGTTGCAGATAGAATACAGGAACATCGATACAATTCCGTTTTATACTATGGCATTGTGCGTTCAAAAGGTCGTCGTCTTTCGTGTGGATTTGACTCGGGTACCAACGTTTTGAACTCTATTGATGTGATGTTTTATCATAAACTCTCTTGTGAATTAAATTTATTTTATGTCTACGGCGCCTTCCTTTTAACAAAGTAAACCAAATTAAAAAGTAAATGTATCAGTTAGGAAAATCTGTTTCGTGCAAATCATGTTCAGATATTAACTGTCTTTGTCGCACTTACTTGCTGCAAGACTTTGTGATCTTGTTTCTGAAGTAGAGTAGTACAGCTGTTAGAACGCCGAGAAGCACTACCAGCACTACGATCAGTGCAACACAATATCCACTGCATGCCGGATTCGTAGCATTCTGAACTTGGGTCTCTGAAAGGGGACATAGTGCTCGATAAAACGATTATAGGAGAAAAGAGATCATTACAGTTATGGTGTCCGTCCATCATGATTTATATTTGTCCAGTAGCATGTTACACCTTCAAAACTGGGCATGCTTTACACCAGAACTCAGTTGTTTGACATACATTTCTGCAGTTTCAAGTGCAAGAACAAACAAACAAACACATATACGAAAACCCACCAGGAACGGTAAGATTGCACGACTCCACGAGTGTTCCATTCAGGGGAAAGTTCTGACATGTGTAGCTCCCAGCAAAACGTGCACTGTAGTCCGGAATTTCTAGTCTCACGAAATTCCATGTCAATGGGATGACTCGAAATCCACGTTTTGGTGCTAAACATATTGGTATTGGATTTTCTGTCCGAATGCATATCGTCACCTCAATGGCTGTTCGAAAAATACAAAATACAATGTTAACAAACAGGTCTACGTAAAGTTGAGCAGAAATAATTGATTGATATTTAATACTAACAAGTTTATACACAATGAACTGCATATCGTCACGAATCGCTTCTCTCTTCTGCGACGTATTCACGACTTGCAGTAGGGTTTGGGACTAAGAGCATGGTGGCCGCCACTATTAGAATCGGCTGTTCCATTTGTTGGGGGAACGCAAACTTCCGGTTCTTTCAGACACGAATTACGAAAAGTGTCCTCACAGTCGCGTCAAATGTATCATTACGCCACGTTTTTAAACAAAGGGACGTAACCGCTTCTCCACCTTTTTCGAAAGTGATTGGTAATCTGTCGCTGTCTCTGCGGTAAAAATAATCGGAAAAGGTTAAATAGTTTTACCACGTGGTCTAGCATTTGGGAAATTTATGCGAGGACGTTCCACTGAGGATTTACTTTAGCACTTTGAGTGGCTGCAGGTGGGTTACGGCGAACAGGGGTTCTGTGTGCTGATCAGTCTTTCATAGTGAGCCATGTTGTAGTAAAGTTTCCACGTGTTTTCTACACGTGTTTTCTGATCGGAAGTTTCGGTTCCCCCAACCAACCGTATAGCCTTCACATTGGGTCTGTTAATTATGCTGGGTCACGTGGTCCTGCAAGTATTGAATTGGAAGGCCTTAGTAGACATTCTGCCCTACGCGTGACGTCATCGTTCTGCAACTTCGTGCTTATACTGGTGGTGTTCGAACTGGAGGTCACTGATGCTTTGGGCCTTGTTGCAGGGAAATGGTTATTCTTGACCCGTCTTAACGACTTTTAGCAGAAGTACTTCCAGAGTGTAATGGGGAGAACATTAAAGCGAGACTGTCTGTCAAAAACATGATGGAATAACCCGTTCTTCTTTTGGAAAAAAGGAGTTGAATGATAAATTAGTACTAGTGTATTTGTTTTGATTTGTAAATGTTTCATTCTTTTGTGAGAATATTCATCCAAAGTTATTTTCTCTGTGTTAACTTGTATTCTGTACTTTGAAGGAGCAAGCTCTTGTTTATCTGGATCGTTTTCTTGACACCAAACACAAATGTTTTTGAAAAATGTTTCTTGTACTCACCCACATCAGGCGTGTTGAAAGGATACCATCCCACAAATATTTGTTCATTTTCTGGTGAACCAAAACTGCAGTTCACAAACGCTGTCTCTCCAGCTGAAAAATGTTTTGCTGTGCACGTGGTGGCGTCTTCACCCTTTGCTGAAGATATTACGACGACCATATTCAAAACGGCACAGAAGAAAAACATTTCCGAGTTAGCATCAAAGTTCTGCAACATACAGTGGTTATAACTCTCATTACCTCAAACAAAAATCCAATCAAAACACAAGGTTGTTATTATTTTGCTGTGTGTGTGTGTGTGTGTATATATATAAAACATCAGAAGTTGTGATAGAAACAACTGAAAGTCAGCAGAGACTTTATTCCGAGATTTGTTGAAATCTCTTAGCAGAGAAAGAGAGAGAAGTAAGTATCCCTTCACAGACAGCCTATTGGGAGCATCAGACCCTCCTCAAGGGGGACCGAGATTTACAGGGCAAAGTCCCTTTGTGGGGGACGTGTCGCAAGGTAATCTAGTCCTGAGGAGGACCATTGATTTAGTACCTTGACCAGACACGTGTTTCGACTCTATTGTGTCTCATCAATGGTCAGGTGGTGTTGATGGCTAGAGTTGTCAACCCATGGTATCCAACTAAGAAGCAAACCACTCTCTGAATGGTAGCTTCTGTTGGCATGGGAGACTACCCTCATCTGACAACCCCAAGGGGATATCTGTGAAGGGAAACACTTTGATTTAAGGCCAAAGTGTGGAATTGATATTAGTTTTATTAAGAAAGAATTTAGAAATTTAGACAGGTTTTAACCAAGAAATTAGGTTAAAACAAGGGAAATTTGAAAAAGCCTAAAGGGAGGTAACTCTGTACCAGCCTGCAGATCCAGAAATGGATACGCGAACAAGTTAGATCTAATTTTGAAAAGGTTAAACAGGAAAAGCGGTCAACTTTTAACTGCTGTTCAACACAGGACTTGGTAAAGAAGAAGTTTTCTGCAAGACTTGTTCAATTGGATCGCTTTAAAGGCGATGCAACTTTCACGGTGACCACATTATAAAACATCAGAAATTGTGAAAGAAAGAATTGAAAGTCAGCAGATATATATATATGTGTGTGTGTGTGTGTGTGTGTATGTGTGTGTGTGTGTGTGTGTGTTTTCTAGCCGCTTTTTTTATTAACCCTCTGATTGGTCTGATTCCAACCCCATAATAAAGCAGTGTTCAATGATGAAAAAAGAATTGGAACTAAACACTA
>NC_090252.1:16423232-16430732 GCF_037325665.1 Littorina saxatilis | reverse complement strand
CACCTAGGGAGTGTACGTGCACACTATCTTGTTCCTGCCTCTTGCCATCTCAGAGGTATGGCGACCACAGACAAAAAAGAGTTATCTCCCTTACCTTCTAGAAATTTCCGGAACTGTCCAGTTAATTTTTCATTCTTCATTTCTTCCCCTCATAGGAGCAATAGCAAGTCTCTAATATCACTGGCATGATGTGCTTGCTACAGGTGAACAGTTATCTCCCTTACCTTCTAGAAATTTCCGGAACTGTCCAGTTAATTTTTCATTCTTCATTTCTTCCCCTCATAGGAGCAATAGCAAGTCTCTAATATCACTGGCATGATGTGCTTGCTACAGGTGAACAGTAGGCACTGAACTGGTCTTCAATAAATGGGAGGTCCATAATCTGAGAAAAGAAACAATGAATCAAGAAACTAAAACCCAGGTGCACATCTGCGGCACCTAGGGAGTGTACGTGCACACTATCTTGTTCCTGCCTCTTGCCATCTCAGAGGTATGGCGACCACAGACAAAAAAGAGTTATCTCCCTTACCTTCTAGAAATTTCCGGAACTGTCCAGTTAATTTTTCATTCTCCATTTCTTCCCCTCATAGGAGCAACAGCGAGTCTCTAATATCACTGGCATGATGTGCTTGCTACAGGTGAACAGTAGGCACTGAACTGGTCTTGCACCATATAGGCTGTATTCAATAAATGGGAGTTCCATAATCTGAGAAAGGAAACAATGAATCAAGAAACTATTTTTCTTTCTTCATTTCTTCCCCTCATAGGAGCAATAGCGAGTCTCTAATATCACTGGCATGATGTGCTTGCTACAGGTGAACAGTAGGCACTGAACTGGTCTTGCACCATATAGGCTGTATTCAATAAATGGGAGGTCCATAATCTGAGAAAGGAAACAATGAATCAAGAAACTAAAACCCAGGTGCACATCTGCGGCACCTAGGGAGTGTACGTGCACACTATCTTGTTCCTGCCTCTTGCCATCTCAGAGGTATGGCGACCACAGACAGACAGACAGACACTCTCTTTTATTATATGTATAGATTCACTGAGACGAGGTGTGTTACCAATTTATTCCACCTTTCTTCAGATTTTGACAGAAAAGCGGTGTTTTTGTGCCACATGTTTTTTGATCGAGTCCTGATCACTCTGCAAGTGTACCTGCGCGTGCACTAGATTAATGCGCGGTTGAAGAGTTCCGTGAAAATCATTCAATTCTGCTTACACTTTACAGCAGTTTATTTGGTTTGGAATAAAATCAAGTACATAATTAAGCTGTTTTTCTGCTGAGGCGCTAAAGGCATATATACTTTTGTTTTCTTTTCATGTTTTAGTATCGCGAAGGAAATTTGGTTACGTCGTATTGAGTAGCAGACGAACTTTGCCCCCGTGTTTCAACGTCAAATACTGTATGAAGTTCGTTTTTTTGAGGCAAGACCGTGTCTGGAACCGCTTCATTTTCTTGACATTTAAGGATGTGTGCATTTGTTTGTGCGTGTTCTGTTTATGAAATGAAATATAGTTAATAATTGACTGACAGATTGACATCCGAAAGGGGAACAACTGTATTCTTTACACAAAGCATGAGATCCTGACATTTTGGAAGCAATCCACCAGGCTATTGCTGAAATACAACGCTTTTTGTCATGGTTCCTCTTAAAATTGACGCAAAAACCTCCCGTTCAAACGACCGAAACGTGAATGACATAACACAAGAAATACGCAGGATAGCAAAACATAACAACCTGTTCTTGGTAGAAAATTGATTCGGCATTCTCCTCGTCTGCCATGGTGTGCCTATTCTGAAGGTTAGTCGAGTTTTTACTTGGCACCTTACGTTTTTTGTCAGGTCGATTTTGGAGGTACTCTTACTTCGGCGGCGGTCACGTGACCGCTGTAAGGGAAGTCTTTGATCCTAAAAAAAATGTACCAAGTAGCTCATTAGAGGGCCTTTAAAGGTATAGAATGTTTGAATGAAATGACACGGAAATGAATGTGTTAGTTGGTTACGAAAATGGGTGTAATAATTGTTTTGTCAATTTTAGATTGGGCGTATGTCTCATCGTGTGCTTGCCTGGCTGTGGAAGTTCGGTTTGGAGCTTTTTTGATGCTTTAAAAAAATCATTCAATATCCCAGAGTGAGTTGTTGTGTAAAGTGCGTAACAAACTTAAACAAGTTGTTTTTAGCTTTCAAGCTAAAGTGCACTACTAAAGCCCAGACTGAGTCTGGAAATAACTGTGCTTGATGTCAAAAGAAATTGTACTCTTCTTTCAGGGCACTATCCCGGCAAGATATCGTACAGCCACTTCTGGGCGGGGTTATGTGACCAATACATGTTTAAGATTAATGTACAGAACACGCAGTTTTAGTTTAGCGGCAGCTACTTCGTCAACAACCACACTTTTGTTCTCATTCATGTTGGCAAAATATACGCGGAAACTTCATCATAAACTATGTGTTCATTGTGCCATACATTGGTCAACAATCACGTGATCCTTATTTTTTTCCCCCAAAAATACATGTGTGCATTGATTTAGTTCTGTTAAGTTGAAGTGTGTGTCTGCTTTTAACGATGTGACCTGCAAAGTCTGATAGATTGACAAAGGCTGTAAGTAGTTTGTGCATAATTTTTCGTGAAACCCTCCCTCTCTACAATGGAAAGGTGTGACTGACAACTTTTTCGAAGGTGATATGATAAGCCTTTGTGTATCTATCAGTACATTTCTGGTTGTGTTTCTGATTTCACATATATTAATGTAATCTTAATGTTACTGTTTTTCGTGTACTATTGCGGAAAAAAATAAATTGATACGCCGATTGATTGTTTTGGTAAACAGGCTGAATGGGACAAAGTCAACAATTATCTATAGCTCTCTATGAATGCATTTTATATTCAATAACGACTTATAATGATTCCCCAAATTAAATGCTTACGGGCGATCCTTTACATAATTTATTGCAGAACAACAGTCCAACTTTCTTTTCTCGATTTTAAACGACCGAAAATAGAAGCTTTAAATAGCTGACTTTGTCATACATTGGTATTCTTATTTAGCAAATGAGTAAGAGTAGATGTGACAAACTTTTAGCCGACTTATTGATAGTGCACATATTTTGACGTTATCACAAAGGCATGTGAAGACAAGGAATCATGTGTGCGTGGAGCCTGTTAGCCTGGATGTTCGTACTCGCCGTCTGGTCACCTGCGAGTTTGGAACAAGCGATCACATGCACTGCTGGTCATTTTGCGGCGGGACAGACTGCTACAGTGACATGCAACTTTCCTCAAGATGTTACGACCTCAAGGTATCATTTATATGTGGGATGGCAACCTTTCAGTGGAAGCACTTCTTCAAAAGGTATGAGTGTTTGAAATATCATTACATTTTCGTGTTCGAAACTTGCTCCTCGATCATTCCCTAGAAAACCGATCTTTCACAAGTTGAAACTAAGAGAAAACGAAAACAAATATATGGTTTGATCTGTTGAGTTTAACATTGTAGTTTGGTTTATTTTTGAGTGAACCAAGCGTTGGAGAACAATATCAGCTTTCTATGCACATTTATTCCCAAGGTGGATGTTTCACACATAAATTTGACACATAAAACCAATCGTTCCGCTTTCAGTGACAAAAGTTGAGCAGTATTTTTCCTTAGTGATCGTTTTGCATCATCAGCTTTGTGTGCAGTCATATGCGGAAGGCGAATTTCATAACTGATAATCGAAACCAAGTGTGTGTTTGACTGATAATTAAAGGAGAAAAAACATTTGCCTTTGCTAATGCTGTAATAAGCACTGTAACAAGATCCAAGCGAGTTGTTTCACACATCTGCTTTCAAAAACACTGCAAACCAAACTTGTACAGCGCAACTTCCGTATATGTTAACAAAGGGTTTGTTAAATTCACACAAGAAAAGAAGTTGATCAGAGATCAACAGGCCGCGCGCAATCATGTTGGTGAACATTGTTTCCATTGGGGTCATTATTCTAGGTGTGTGTGTATGTGTGTGTGTGTGTGTGTGTGTGTGTGTGTGTGTTGTGTGTGTGTATGTGTGTGTGTGTGTGTTTTGTGTGCAATAACTGATTTGCAAAAGGTAGTATATGTACATTGTATCTTCATGGTATGAAGGATTGTAAGCATGTGTCAGAGACATAGACAGGCAGAATGTTTGTAGGATGCTGTTTGAGGGACCGAGGAGCATTTTGTTGAAATTGTGATCAAAGTGATAAATTCAACGAAGCAGCACAGATGTCGACCTGATGTACATGTCATGAGATTAGTTGCTAATTGATGCCGGTGCTAGTATGTGAATGCACAAAAGTGTGTTTGTAATCATGCAGAATATTAATAGGGAGGAATGACTGAGGAAAATCGAAATGTGTTTTTCTTTTAGACAATAGATTTTTAAAGTTTAGATTTGATTTGTTGTATCTTTGTTGTGTCTTTGTTTGTTGCTTTTTTTGCTACATACTGTCCAAGTCTTGAAATGACTGAAGGACAGTAAAGTATATTGTTTATTAAAACATGCTTTCTAGATTACATCTCAAAGCTGGTCAGTCTTACATTCTTCGTGTTAACGTTGTGTATATTTCTGAAATAAATAATCTAAACTCTCAATCTATAGTATCCAAAACTCACATACACCCCATCTCTCCCCTAAAATACCCTCCCCCCCCCTCTCTCTCTCTCTCTCTCTCTCTCTCTCTCTCTCTCTCTCTCTCTCTCTCTCTCGCTGTCTCTCTCTCTCTCTCTGTTCTTTATATTTATTGCCGCTTAACGCTTCTATCAACATTTTGCAGGTTTTTGCTTGCTTGCAGGCTAATGTTATCAGTAGCTTGTTTGCTAGTTTTCACATTTAGTCAAGTTTTGACAAAATGTTTTAACATAGAGGGGGAATCGAGACGAGGGTCGTGGTGTATGTGTGTGTGTGTGTGTGTGTGTGTGTGTGTGTGTGTGTGTGTGTGTGTGTGTGTGTGTGTGTTAGTGTGCGTGTGTGTGTGTGTGTGTGTGTGTGTGTAGAGCGATTCAGACTAAACTACTGGTCCGATCTTTATGAAATTTGACATGAGAGTTCCTGGGAATGATATCCCTGGACGTTTTTTTCTTTTTTTCTTTGATGACGTCATATCCGGCTTTTTGTACAAGTTGAGGCGGCACTGTCACACCCTCATTTTTTAATCAAATTGATTGAAAGTTTGGCCAAGCAATCTTCGACGAAGGCCGGACTTCGGTATTGCATTTTAGTTTGGTGGCTTAAAAATTAATTGATGACTTTGGTCATTAAAAATCTGAAAATTGTGTAAAAAAATTTATTTTTATAAAACGATCTAAATTTACGTTCATCTTATTCTCCATCATTTTTTGATTCCAAAAACATATAAATATGTTATATTTGGATTAAAAACAAGCTCTGAAAATTAAAAATATAAAAATTATGATTAAAATTAAATTTCCGAAATCGTTTCAAAAACTATTTCATCTTATTCCTTGTCGGTTCCTGATTCCAAAAACATATAGATATGATATGTTTGGATTAAAAACACGCTCAGAAAGTTAAAACGAAGAGAGCTAGAGGTACAGTAAAGCGTGCTATGAAGCACAGCGCAACCGCTACCGCGCCAAACAGGCTCGTCACTTTCACTGCCTTTTGCACTAGCGGCGGACTACGTTCAGTTTCATTCTGTGAGTTCCACAGCTTGACTAAATGTAGTAATTTCGCCTTACGCGACTTGTTTTTATTTGTTTGCTTATTGGTTTGTTTGTTTGTTTGTTTAATTGTTCGTTCGTTGTTTTGTTTGTCGTGTATCGGAATTTTGTTTTTAATGTAAGGATAGGTTGAAAGAAAAGGCGTTGCCTTGGACATCGATTCTTATTTTTCTATCGCTCTTTCTCTCTCTCTCTTTCTTTCTCTCTCTTTCTCTCTCTCTCTCTCTCTCTCTCTCTCTCTCTCTCTCTCTCCGGCTCTCTCTCTCTCTTTTTCTCTTTCGGTAACAAATGAAAATTCACATTAATTTATCAGAAATCAAGGTGCTTACGAACTTCATGTCAACACATTTTTTAGGAGGTCTTTAGTTACGGCATAGAAATGGGTCAGGTTACACTTTTTTGAGAAATGAATGGGAGAAAGAGAAAAAAAATGTAAGTTTTACGTCCTCACGGCAAAGCCATTAGGGGAATGGGAGGACACTGGAGCCATTATGTGGCGCCACGCCAACCGTTCACCTGCGCGCACTGCACAGAGCTAACTGACGGAATTTCAAATCTTGTCGACCCTGACCTTGCCGCTTATTTGTTCCACCTACCCCGCCCCTTATTCTCAAGTGGAGGGGGGGGGGGAGGTTTTGATTGTGGCATGGCGAGGGTACTGTTGGGTAGGGCCGGGAGGGTATAAAAAGGAGGACACAAGAAAGGAAGTTGATGGGGGCCCGGGTAGCTCAGGTGGTAGAGCACTGGACTTGTGATCGAGAGGTCGCTGATTCGAATCCCCAGAGACGGTATCCATCTCCCACCCCCGTGTCACCACAATGGCACGTTAAAGATCTTGGTCATTCTACCATAAGTGCAGATGGCTCATACCACCTAAACACGCAAACATCAATAAGCCGTGAGGTCGTAAAACTCGAATCGTATACACCAATTCATGTCCAATATAGGCAATTAAGACCTGACGGACAATAAGCCCCTTAAAATTTACTAGGAAGTTGATTGCACCAATTCTTGTCCCAAATGGAAATATTTTCTGAGAGGACGTTAACTCCCCCCACCCTTTTACTAGGAAGTTGGTCCGAGATCAACAGGGCGCAATCATGTTTTTGAACATAGTTTCCATGGGGTTATTATATATATATATATATATATGATATGTTTGGATTATATATATGTGTGTGTGTGTGTGTGTGTATGTGTGTGTGTGTGTGTGTGTGTGTGTGTTGTGTGTGCAATAAATGATTTGCAAAAGGTAGTACATGTACATTGTATCTTCATGGTAAAAAGGATTGTAAGAGACATAGACAGGCAGAATGTTTGTAGGAAGGTGTTTGAGGAACCGAGGAGCATTTTGTTGAAATTGTGATCAAAGTGATAAATCATCGAAGCAGCACAGATGTCGACCTGATGTACATGTCATAAGAATACTTGCTAATTGATGCCGGTGCTAGTATGTGAATGCACAAAAGTGTGTTTGTAATCATGCAGAAAATTAATAGGGAGGAATGACTGAGGAAAATAGAAATGTGTTTTTCTTTCAGACAGTAGAGTACCCCTTAATAAACATTTTAAAGTCCGTTTTAACTTAGTAATTACATAGGTTGAGTTCCCAGTGGGTGTAGGCAAGACATGTACATCACCGGTACACGTATCAGAAACTTTATCCAGATTTACCATGCATGGAACTACTACGAATAGCAGACAATATAATTGCCGAAAGTCACTCTGTGTTGTTTTGGTGGAGTTTGTTGTGTGATAAGGAACGCATACCTAATCAAGTTAAAATTGCTCA
>NC_090252.1:16385732-16418232 GCF_037325665.1 Littorina saxatilis | reverse complement strand
TACTGCACAGCAGGCGTAATGTAATTGTGCGAAATCAAAGTAATTAAAGCGCAGAGCTGAATAAACATAAATGCACAACAAAAATCTAAATCAATAATGAGAAGTTTTAACCTTTTTAGATACATAGTTATGCACGCACACGGACCAATAAATGGTTGGCCAGATTGATTGATAGATATGTAGAGTTTAATACAGTGTCGTGCTATTGCAACCTTTTGTTAATTAAAACGCAGATCTCAGTAAAGGGTCAATTTTACAGGGATAGGTTATAATATTGTTGCAAGAGAATGCTGAGTTTTCTAGCACAATATATATGGTTATTTCTGTATCCTGCTGTATTCAGTCTATCTATTTCACGCTGCCCTTACCTAGGTTCCGTTCGTATTCTTTCAATCAAAGATGTGGCGCAACGAGGTATATCAAGTTCTCGCAGGACTCCATTTCATGCAACCAGTCCACCCGAGACTACCAGAGGAACAGGTTAAAACGTTCTTTTGTACTTCTTTCTATTACCTATTGACAAACAATATTTAAGAACAAATTCGTGTCACTTGGTTGTAGCACACTACACTCACATCCTGAACTCAGGTCAAAATTGTAATATGATTGCCTACACTACGATCGAGTATACGAAACCATAACATAAGTAAACCTAAATGTCGCATAGCTCTGTATCGTATAATGCACGCGCATGCGCTATGCCTTCCTACGCTTGCAGCTTCCCTGATTAACCACTGAAAACATGAACAACATGTTTTGCCTTTGTGTCAACAAATAACATTATATGGTGGCAGCGGAAAAGGTAACAAGCAGCAGATCCAGTCCCCGTGAGTGTGCCTCTAGTTAGAAGCCTACAATCGGACTTTTTTGGGCTGAATACACTGTTGTGTTGTTAGTATTAGCCTCTTCGCTCGAGCACGTGTTCGCGACCGTTACACATTGTTACGGTTAGGAAAAGTCGTTTCCAATCATGTCTTCAAAACAAGTTCCCGAGATGGTATGGGACCGTGAAAACGTCGCAGAGTCTTTCAAAATGTTCAAGCAAAGACTAGAACTGTATTTTATCACAAAGAAGGTGCCGAAAGAGAATGAGGTTGCCCACATACTCCTCCAAATTGGCGAAAAAGGCCTTCGCATGTACAATGCTATGACCCTCACAGATGAAGAAAAGAAGAGCTCCAAGATTGTTTTCCAAAAATTAAGTGAACAAATCGAGCCAGCTGAACACTTTCGTGTGAGCAGGCTCAAACTCATGAGCATGAGGCAGGCCAAATCAGAGTCACTCGATGATTTTGTGACAAGGGCGCAGCTCCAGGCACAGAAGTGTGTTTTTGACGCTGCAGCAGAATTGGAGGAGAGACTGATAGAATTGATCATCTCGAGCACACCCATTGAAGAATTCCAAAGGAAACTCCTGGAACAAGAGAAGGGTGTCAAGTTGGCTGATGTGGTAAAGATGGGTCGCACGTTCGAGGCTACTGCATCACATGTAGAGCAGCTACAAACAATGGCCGGCTCTGCCAGTATCAGTACCATTAAGTCTAACAACCGTCCCTCTCAAACCCATCCTACCTGCAGAAACTGTGGCGGACGACACAAACCACGAGAATGCCCAGCCCATGGTGTTACCTGCCATGCCTGCGGCAAAAATAATCACTTTGCCAAAGTTTGCCGTTCCGAGCAACACCAGTCTCCACGCATCCCTTCACATGGACGCGGGCAACGACGTGGCGGATCAAGCAGCCGCGGTGGAGGACATCACCGGAGGTCAGAAGCGAAAATCAAGGCGATGCAGGCGGAAATCGACGAAGAGAACTTCGACGAACTAACTTTTAGTCCGGTCGTCATCTCTTCAGTCTCTTCAACGTCCCAACAACGTGACGAAGCATTCGTCAGACTCAAAACACAACTTCCACGTAGAGCCGGACAACACAACGTCATCGTCAAGGTCGACACAGGTGCACAGGGGAACACACTGCCCCTGCGCATGTTTAGAGACATGTTCCCTGATCTACTGACAAAGGAGGGGACACCTATCAACAAGATCTTGAAAGAGAAAGGCGGCACGAAGCTGACTGCCTATAACGGCACAGACATTTCCTGCCTTGGCAAGATTACGTTTCCCTGTCGCTACAGAGGCGAGTGGCAGGAAACGGGGTTCTACATTGTAGATGTAGAGGGACCAGCCATCATTGGGTTGCCGTCGTGCGAAAAGTTGAAAATCGTGACACTGCACTGCAGCATTTCAGCGTCACCCCCAGCAGCTAAGGACAAGATCACCTGTGTCCAAGACCTGCTGAAAGACAATCCGGAGCAGTTTGACAAAATTGGCAAGATGCCTGGCCCTGTCAAACTTGTGGTGGATCCAGACGTCCCGCCACACATTGACGCACCAAGAAAAACTCCAATCGCTCTCAGAGACGCGATCAAAGAAGAGCTCGACAGCATGGTGGAAAGTGGTGTGATCAGAAAGGTGACAGAGCCGACGGACTGGGTGTCCAGTCTCGCCTACTCCAAGAAGCGGTCGGGAAAGCTTAGAATCTGCCTTGACCCCCGTCATCTCAACCTCGCACTGAAACGCCCACACCACAAGATTCCGACCATTGAAGAGCTGACGCATCAGTTCTGTGGAAGTCGCTACTTTTCCAAGCTAGACGCCAAGAGTGGCTACTGGTCAGTTCAGCTCGACGAAGAAAGCCAGCTCTTGACGACGTTCCAGACTCCCTATGGCAGATATTGCTTCTCCAGACTTCCATTTGGTCTCAAGGTCAGCCAAGATATTTTCCAGCTTAAAATGGATCAGATCCTTGAAAACGTGAAAGGAGCCACCGGCATCTCAGACGATGTTGTAGTCTACGGCAAGACAGAAGAAGAGCACGACGAAAGCCTGTGCAACCTAATGAAAGCCGCAGCAGAGAATGGATTGGTTTTCAACTCGGAGAAGTGTACCATCAAGACGCAGTCCATCACATTTTTCGGCGCAACATACACTCCGGAAGGCGTGCATCCTGATCCTGACAAGGTCAACGACCTGAAAGCCATGCCAGCGCCGACGTCCAAAAAGGAACTGCAAGAGTTCCTTGGATTTGTGACATACATGTCGCCATTCATCAACAACCTGGCCGAGAAAGCAGCTGCACTCAGAGAACTCATCAAGAAAGACTCAGTATTCATCTGGGGTGAACACCATCAAAAGTGCTTCCAGGCCCTAAAGGATGCAGTCTCAGAGGATGCCACGCTGGTCTACTTTGACACAAGTGCTACACCAACACTGGAGACAGACGCCAGCATCAAGGGTCTTGGCGTAACACTGCTCCAGCAGGGAAAGCCGATAGCATATGCATCAAAGACGCTGACGGACGCTGAAACGCGATACGCCTGTATTGAGCGAGAACTTTTGGCCATCGTCTACGGGGTTGAACGATTTCACACCTACCTATACGGTCAGAAATTCCTCGTCAAAACGGATCACAAACCACTGGTTATGATCCTCAACAAACCTCTCGTCAGAGCACCCCCAAGACTGCCGCGAATGCTCCTCAGACTACAACAGTATGATTTTACAATCGAATATAAACCCGGCAAGGACATGACAGTAGCAGACACACTGTCCAGACTGCCGAGCCCTGGCAACGTCAAGACCATTGATCTCGACCTCACTGTTGGCCAGGTCAGATTCAGCACGGAGAGAACCAAGTCACTCCAAGAGGAAACCAAACATGACCCGACTCTGAGCAAGCTTATCCCAACAATCATCAACGGATGGCCAGACACCATACAAGACGTCCCCGAACCGATTCGCAGTTTTTGGTCATTCCGAGACGAACTTTCTGTGGAGGACGGAATCGTACTCAAAGGTGATCGTGTGGTCATTCCGCTAAACCTCCAGCAAGAGATGCTAAGACAACTGCACGCAGCCCACCAAGGGATAGAGAAGACCAGACTAAGGGCACGAGCCTCGGTGTACTGGCAAGGTATCTCGAAGGACATCGAAAAACTGACATCTCAATGCCCCATCTGCCAGGAGCACCAAAAGAACCAAGTGCCGGAAACACTCAAGCCTCATGAGATTCCGACACAGCCCTGGGAAGTCTTGGGTGTAGACTTCTTTGCAGTGGACAACACCCAACACATCCTCGTCGCTGATTATTACAGCAAGTTCTTCGTCTGCAGGAAACTCCCAAACGACTACACCTGCAAGACCACCATCGCAGTGATGAAGCAGATATTTGCCGAGCACGGAATTCCCAAAACGCTCAAATCGGACAATGGGCCCCAGAGTTCGCCAAGGAGTGGTGTTTTGACCATGTCACTTCTTCCCCCATCTACCCCAAGTCAAATGGCTTCATTGAGAGACAGGTGCAGACAGTAAAGCAAGCTCTCATCAAGGCAAAACAGGACGGCAGTGACCCTGACCTTACCCTATTGTGCCTTCGCACAACTCCAGTTTCCCCCAAAATTCCTAGTCCCTCAGAGCTGATCACCGGAAGAAAACCTCGTGGAAATCTTCCTACTCGACACACCAGAAATCCAACCGACGACCTCATTCGCGAAAGACTACAGCACCGCCAAGACAACCAGAAGTCATACCACGACACCAAGGCTAAGGACTTGCCACAACTGACCCCAGGCCAGCACGTCAGATTCCAAGACCAACCTTCAAGCAAATGGAAGGAAGCGGTGGTCAAAGAGAAATGTCAGGAACCAAGGTCATACCTGATAGAAACACCAACCGGAAGAATAATGAGAAGAAACAGAGTCAACATCAGAAACTCGCCACAGCAACAATTAACTGAAAACACAGACTCGCCGGTTGCTGATAAAACTCCAACTCCAGTCAACACTTCGGTCAACACTCCAGCCAACACCCCAGTCAGAGCCCCAGTAAATAACACAGCATCTCCAACCGTCAACACCCCAGCTGCACCCTCACCAGCAGCAGCACCAGAGCCATCTGCTGTGTTCACTCGTAGTGGTAGAAAGATCAACCAACCTGTTCGATATAAAGAATAAACCCATGGCCTGTGCACAAGTAGACAGCATGTGTAGCTAGGCTGTTCTATTTGTCTAGTATCTGCCAAAGTATGAGCAGTTGTGTTTAAAGTTGGTAGAAGCATTAGTATGCTTTTAGTTGTGAAATTCATGGCCTGTTATAGGTGAACAGCATGTGTATGTAGGCTGTCACACCTGTATGTAAGTAACCGTGTAGCAGGTTACACATTATAGTGCATAGCAGCTGGATATTCCATATCTCTTTGTTATCTGACCACAGCCAGCTGAACAATCCAAAGACAGTTCCAGAAGATGTCATCATATGTGCCAAAGACAATTATAGTCGAATCGTGTTTCCAGCATTTTTACCTGAAGCAACTATGTAATGTTAATAATACAAACTTGTAACATGAACACTCCAAAGCTGAAAACAGACTCAGAAATGTTCAACAATATTGTGTGCTCTTGATGTATGAACATTGAAATAGGAAAGACATTTGTTTGAAACAATCCAGCATAACTCCCTGTATGGAATTTTTATCTTGGAAAGGGAGATGTAATATGATTGCCTACACTACGATCGAGTATACGAAACCATAACATAAGTAAACCTAAATGTCGCATAACTCTGTATCGTATAATGCACGCGCATGCGCTATGCCTTCCTACGCTTGCAGCTTCCCTGAATAAATCACTGAAAACATGAACAACATGTTTTGCCTTTGTGTCAACAAATAACATTATAAAAATGAGTTCGGCTCATTCTCTCCCTGACAGGATGCCTTGAGTTTCCTTGTCTGGCAAGGAAACCGATTTTTTTTTTAATTTTTTTTTAAATTTTTTTATTTTTTACATATTTAGAGCTTTTTGTAATGTATTATTGATATAAGCAGATTCGCGATCGTCGATAATGATTTTTCATGGTGTTGTGTAATTTTTAAATTACAAAGGAATTGATTTGTAAGACAGTTTCAAGGGAGCTATTTTTTCGCGGCTGTATTTACTGTGCAAACAACTCTAAATATGGCAAAAGTGTCACGTGATAATCAACCGTTTGGTTTCGGCGTTCGCTGAAGCAGACGATTTTTTCTGTGATGCAACCATATATTACGGTCTCCTTCCGGCAGCAGTCCCAAAATTTCGACTTGTTTTGACCTTAGAACGATGTCTTTATCATAACTGTGAAGAACAGAACGGAGATCACTGTCGAAGTCGGCCAATCTGCAATCATTTTCGTCTCGCGAACACTGATCTCAAATTTAGATCATTGCTCGCGAAAAACATATGGGAGATAACTCTGTATTCCTAGTTTTGATAGATTCGCGTGGGACTGTCGCGTCCGGTCAGGGAGAGAATGAGCCGAACTCATTTTGACCTGAGTTCAATCAATCAATCAATCAAAAGGAAGCTTATATAGCGCGTACAGTTCTAAGCGCTTGTCGAAGAGTTGTCAACACAGGACTAACAAAGAAACTAACATCTACAGACGGACACGAACCCTATCACACACTAGCAAACCCTGATAAACATACAACAAACAACTGTTCAGGATGACTACACTCAGTGTAACGTTTTCTGTCCATTTGAAGTTTTAAACACATTTACATATGAATTAAGGTGTACACAGTTTACCTTTTTAGAAGTACTGTAACACACAATGCTCTTTTTCAGATGTAAAGACAATGCATGTACAAGAAAACGATAAAGGCAGTACAACTGTGACCGCTATCACTGTGGGGGCTGGAGCCGGTTTTTTTGTGCTTGTGGGTGTCATCGGAGGTGTCGTGCTTCTTCTGGTTATCTTTGCTGTTGTTGTCACTGTTGTCTTGGCAGTTCTTTCTCACCGAAGAGGTAATTTGTGTGTGTGTATGTGTGTGTGTGTGTGTGTGTGTGTGTGTATGTGTGTGTGTTTGTGTGTGTGTGTGTGTGTGTGTGCGTGTGTGTATGTGAGTGTGTGTGTGTGTGTGTGCTGTAAGTGTGCGTGTGCGTATGTGTGTGTGTGTGTGTGTGTGTGTGTGTGTGTGTGTGTGTGTGTGTGTGTGTGTGACGTTATGTTCTTCCCCCCCCCCATGATTGTACATCACTCTGAGCAGATTATTCATTATCATTATGAATATTATGAAACACATGCAGCGTAAAGAACTACTTTTACTACTGACTCTGTCCCAACACGTGGATGTGAAAAATTAATCTCCCTTAATATGTCATTTAGCTGAAACACTCATTATAGAGCGATGAGACATGAGATTTTTTCTTCATTAGTAGAGGTTACATGCCGAGTCTCAGTGATTATTAAAAATAATGGTCGAAGTTTGCGGATCATGAAAAATGCGAGCTTTAGCGAGCTTTTTCATGACCGCGAACTGAGACCATTATTTTTTATAATCACTGAGACGAGGTGTGTAACCTCTTTATTCCTCCTTTCTTCAGTTATTCAAAGAAAAGAGGAGTTTTTTTGCGAAAGTTTGATCGAATCCTATTCACTCAACCAGTCAACCTGCGCGGTTGTATAGTTCCGTGCAAATCATTCCATTCTGTTAACACTTCTTGTCAGTTTTCCTATTTTGGACTAAAATCAAGTACACAGATATGCTGTTATTCTGCTGTGGCGGCAAAGGCAGATATTGTGTGTTCTGTATATGTTTTGGTATCGCTTAGGATAATGTTCTTTCGTCAAATGGGACTAGCAGACGAACTTTTGCACCCGTGTTCCAACGTTAAAAACTGTATGAAGTTCAGTTTTCTGGGGAAAATAGTGTATGAAACCGCTTTATGTTGTTTAAATTGATGAGATGTGTGCATTTGGTTTCGTGTGATCTGTTTATTAAATGAAATATTGTTGAAAACTGACCGTCGGATTGCAGTCTGTTGTCGAAGAAACTGAGTTAAAAGAAATTTGAAAGGGGAACTACTCTTGTCGCTAGACAAAGTGTGAGAGTTACTTGCCTTGGGAATTTGCTTGTGATGAACGTTTGTGCACAGCAGACCTAGATTCAGAAAACAACCAAACTCATGGATTTTATATGGAGATTCATGAGGTTCAAGCCTGTAGTTGTTAATTTAAATGCGGTATGTTTGTATTGTTTGCTCCAGAGATGTATACTTCGTACATTAGAGCGTTCGGAACTTTTCAGTCGCATAAGTAGTACCGACGCAGAACAGCTTCTCAACCCATTGCGCTATCGAGGATTCAGGCTGTTGCTGGGTCGTTATTTGTTTGGTTGCTGGGTGTTTATCGAAAAATAACTAGCTCTACAAGTTTACAGAGGTAAAGAAGCAGAGGGGGGAATAAAACATCTTCTTCTGCGTCTATTTCTAACATAAGCATTAATCATTTGGTTCAGACGGTGACAAACTTTTGATGAGGTAATTATAAAAATGGTTTTTTAGGAAATCAAATTAATTTTTGGGTTCACAACCATTACCTCAAAACGTGCCGTTAGACAAACAAAGAGACAGAAAGTTACACGTTTTAATTTTGAGACAGGACGATTATTCTTTAACTTCCGTATTATTTTTGTTAACAATATTGCATCAACCTACATTGTATTGTATGTATTGTTTGGATGTATTGTTGTATATTGCAATCTAATCATTATTCACATAGATACAAAGTCACTATAGAAACGCAGTAGTAGAAGGTGGTGGTGGTAGTGACGGTGGAAGTTATAACAGAAGTAATGAGCGGTATAGATAATATAACAGTACCGCGTAATTCTTTTGACCCGGTTTGTGGCTACTTGTCTTATTTTTTTAATATTTGTTTTATATCTATATATATAAAGGTATATATATGTTTTAGTCTCATTTGGGAACCTGTTTTTCAAAAGTCCAAGCGCGTTTTCTTCTCACACATTTCTGGAAATTGCACCAATAGATCTATCAAAACTAGATTCTCCAAAGTTTACGGAACATCTAGCTGGGCATAACACCAACATTTCTTTTATTTTGAAATATTTCCTACATATATAATTCAGTACATTATTGCCCGTTCTCACAGGAAGGACAGAAAACGCACCATCTGCTGTGGGTTATCTGCGAGATATTCGACGCCCATCGGTGGATAATGTGGTTTTCCGACGAGTGCCACGTCCACCGAAAAGCGACTCTGATGCTACAAACAGTTCCACCTCCAGTCACTACGCTGTAATCGCCGATGAAGAAGGCAGTAAGAACCCCCCCCCCCCCCCTATTTAAGCAGAGTTTCCCCCCCTCTAACTGTTTTGTTTCTTTATGTACTTCTTGTGGGCCTTCAGTTCTTGTTCCATTGTCTAACTGTTTTTATCCTACATACGTGAGAGAGACACCCGTGAGATAATAATCGTTCAAATCACACGTGTGTATATCATGTAAATGAGGTCATGTCAAGCAAGTCTGGCAGGGACCTGTTTTTCCACTGCTTATGATGATGCCAAAGTCAACCGAGACAAACGTCATTATAGAAACAAAACTTGCGCTCGCTAATTACCCTCGATGAATCTTTAGAACTAACACGTCACGCCACACTTTCAGAGTGACGTTTCTTTGCTTTGACGTAATAGATTGCACGAGGCTTTAGAAGAGATCGAGGTTCCAAAACAAGCGTCTTCAATTTAGCTGCCTCGACTGCAGGACATTTTCAGTAAAATACACGCAAGTACAGTATGTAGGATAAACAGAATACTACATGGCTTGCTGTGTCGTACCAGATTTACACTCGTTGCTTTTTCAAATAGTGAACAGCTCGCTTTCGCTCGCAGTTCAATATTTAAAAAAAAACCTCGTGTAAATCTGGTACGACACAGCAAGCCATGTAGTATTCTCTATCTCCGTATCTCGCTCAGCATTTCACATGTCTGTGTAACGTTTGCTTATAAAAATGTGTGCAAATGCACCACTGGATTATACTTTTTCCTTCCATCTTAACAATCTCCTTGACATGTATTGACAGTGCAGTGATTTGTTTTTAGTGCAAGGGCTCATGCAAGTTCTCTTTTGACCGACAGGCGTCTCACAGAACATACCTCTACCTCCCCGATCAAATATACGACGTCCGCCGGCCGATATTGTGATTTCCCTACAAGCCACACCTGCTCTACAAAATGAAATTGATTCCAGTGCCACCAGTAGCCCTTACGACGACATCGATGACAGTGAAGAAAGTAGTAAGAACTTTAATTTTCAGACACTTATTGCTTTAAATGGTCTCATCTCTTTTTGATCTGTTTTGCTTGTTTTTTTCTGCCTTTGTATTTGTTTGTTGTCTTGCTTGTTTGTCTGTTTGTTTTGGTTCTATATTGCTTATGACGTGTGCATGTCGTTGATACATTTCGTATCAATAGAAAACGAGTTGTTGTTTCTCGAGTGAAAGCGAACTTTTCAATATTTGAAGAAAACAACAACAAAACAACCAAAGTAGGTCTGGGAAAAGGTAGTTCGTAGCAATTTAGGCAGCTTATTGGATACCTAACTGATGCTGGCGGAAAAAGCCACCAAATAGCTTTTACACCAGTTATCTGAGAAAACAAGATTATCGATAAACATATAAAGGTGGGGGTTAAGTCAACTAATACCTACACAAGTCACAGTGCATCGTGCGTCTTTGTTTCTTGACCAGTATTCTTGATGTTGGTACGGTTGTGTTCCTAAGACTCTGCACTTTCCTTTGACATAGGGCTCACTGAGTAGAACTAAATCAAACACGTGATAATCGCTAATGAATAAAGTACAGGGGTGGGACTTTTCCGCGAATCTGCGGACTTCCGCGGACACAACTTACGAATTCCGCTGGAGTAATCTATTTTTCCGCGTCCCATTTCTTCACAGTATCTATAACTTGTTGACTGAATGATATGGAGAGAAGTGAAGATGGAACAGAACACTGGAGGCTTGAGAGTTAAATTGTGCTGACTGAAAACTCTTGCCAGTATTGGAGTAAGTGTGCACCATTAAAATGTGACCATTAATTGTTGTGTGAAAGCGTGTTTTTTGTTTGGTTGGGTGTGGGGTTTTTTTTGGTGGGGGGGGGGAGGGAGTGAGTGAGGAGAATGTCTTTTTTTTACCTGATCCAAACGAGTCAAGTTGAATTTTAGTCTCAGAATGCACCAGATTTTAATGTACCATTTAAAAAAATTCGGGGAAGCATGCCCCCGAACCCCCCTAAAAAAGAGGGACTTCCTCTTTTTTCATCACAAGAGAGTCCCACCCCTGAAAGTAATAAGTGTTTTCCGATTAAGGTACATGCAGCGACTAATTGAAACCTGGCAGTGTGGATGTTATCACCGCAACAGTTGGTCTACATCCGTATCAATATGTACCCGTGTACGTATGTTTGGTTTTGATTATCTGCGAGATGAAGTAGACATCAGGAAATTTTATTTATGGCCGCCATTTGCATTTTATATTTTTCAAAATATCTTCTTTCTCCAGCAGATAATCAAAACCAAACATACGTAAACGGGTACATAAGGATATAGTCCAACTGTTGCAGTGATAACATCCACACTGCCAGGTTCCAATTAATTAGTCACTGTATGTACCTTAATCGGAAAATACTTATTAGTGTATTGATTAGCGATTATCACGTGTTTGCTCCAGTTATACACAGTGAGCCGTATATCAAAGGAAAGTGCAGAGTCTAAGGAACACAACGGTACCCAAATCAAGAGTACTGTTAAAAAAACAAAGACATTCGAAGCAATTGAAAACTGTGACCTTCTTCGTACGTATTAATTTACTTAAGCATTTTTCAATTTGTTTGCAGCATTGTCTCACTTGAGCCAGATATATTTTGATTCTTCGTCGATGTCAGAAAGCACTGCATCTGATTATTTCCTTCATCCAGTTACTTCGTCCTGTGAAGCAACACATCCAGCAGCAATAGCAACTGCAACAAAAACAACCATTGCAATGGATGCAACAGGTAATGCAACAATTAAGTAAGTTCCTCACAGTACGCAAATCGGTTCTGAAAAAAGTCCTTATACATGCCTATAGATATATCTTATTCATCTAAGGACTCGTTCTGCGAAAAAAGTGTGGCAACGATTATTTTCTCGCATTTCAGTATTTAAGAATACAACTCGTGTAAACCAGCATCACACCATGTAGTTTTTTTCTCTTCTCCATAACAGTCTTTTTGTCCATGTTCAAAACTCGTCGTCAGCAATAATAGTCAGTTTATACCTCTTGCAACGTTCGCGTTTGGAACAACACATTATCTTCATTTTGAAAGGAAAACCTTTTCCATGTGCACTAATTCTGCTTGAGAACTGTGCGTTAATGGGAACCACTAACGTTTTATATTGTAGTAAGCATTCATTTTAAAGGTAAGGTAGGGTTTATCATGTAGTCTTGTGAGTTTTCCGTAATGATCGTTCGGACTTTCTACTTGGGTAAAGCAAGCAATACCTGTTCGTTGTTGCATTTTTTCTTCTTTTAGAAAACAGTCCCATGCGAGTACATTTCTTAAAAGTCCCGTCTGCTCTGGTATTCAGCAATATCGGGTACTAACCAGGTATTTTGTGATTCTTTGCCAGCATATGAGAGCACTGCTTCTGCATCGGACACCGTTCTTCATTCTACCGCCTCTCGTGACGAATCCGCCGGCAAAGCGGACACATTGACTACCACAGAAGCAACAGGGACAGCTGTTCTACGTATTTAAGAACAAACAACATGTTAAGAGGTTTGCCACTACAGGCGTACTTTGTACAACATAATCTTCTGCAAAAACATCAGCCGCAGTGACGGCAAATACTGCAGAGAACGAGATATGTGCACTAAGACATTGTGACCAGTTTAGAAAAGAACAAAGAAACGGCTGTTGCTGATAATGGAATGATGCTCTTAGAACAGAGCAAGTGGGTGAACGGGAAGATGAGCCGTCGAAATTTGAACGACTGGTTGTTACACGTGTTAAGCTCATTGGGGAAATCTTGAGACATACTGCAAAGATAGTGCTGTTTGAAAAAAAAACACCCACCTTATGTTAGCCATGAAACGTTGCAAGTTCTATATATATATCAACATGACCTTTCCTGTCTTTTACTTTTACTCCGATGCACATCTACGAAATGACGTGAATGAGTGTTTCCAGCTAAACTGCGAGTAGTGACGTTCAAGAAATATAAAGAAGACAGCTTTGTGTGAGTAAGTTCACATGTACAGTACCCGGCGAAAGAAACGCAGCTAATTCGCGCCCACTGTTGCAAGTGATTTTTCGTCATTTTCAAATTGTCGTAAAATATAAACCAGTACATCAAAAAGGAAGACAGATCCGTGGAGGATATTTTTCTGGTTGTACGTAGTGCATATTATTTCATCGTTTTCTTGTTTTACCTGTTCATAAACTGTGTTATACTGTGTAGGGGCCAAGAGAGTCGTGATTGCAGGCGAACGTGTCACTTTGACATGCTACAAAAATCGTAAAAATGCATATTTTTAAACGTGGTAAAGACAGTGGTGGAGCAAATTCATCTCGCAACATGATAATTAAATCCCTATTATTCGCCAAAACGTAACATAATAACAAAAATGAACATAAATCACTTGGATTGTGTTAAAAAGGGTTGTTTGGGAAAAAAGCTCCTTCCCATGGAATCGACGTTATGATTTGTTTTACAATCAGATGCTTGTTGTGACAAAGTGTCTGTTCCACACGAACATGCTAAAATTAGAAATATTTTTTCTTTCTCTCTGTTTATGAGAAATCAAGGTGCTTACGAACTTCATGTCAAAACATTTTTTAGGAGGTCTTTTTTTACGGCATATAAATGGGTCAGGTTACACTTTTTTGAGAAATGAATGGGAGGACACTAGTACTGGGGCCATTATATGGCGCCACGCCAACCGTTCACCTGCGCGCACTGCACCGAGCTAACTAACGGAATTTCAAATCTTGACGACCCTGACCTTGCCGCTTATTTTGTTCACCAACCCCGCCCCTTATTCTCAAGTGGGGGGGGGGGGGGGGGGTTGATTGTGGCATGGCGAGGGTACTGTTGGGTAGGGCCGGGAGGGTATAGAAAGGAGGACATAATCAGATGCGCCGAAAAAAACTAAATAAGTGTGTGTGTGTGTGTGTGTGTGTGTGTGTGTGTGTGTGTGTGTGTGTGTGTGTGTGTGTGTGTGTGTGTGTGTGTTATGTGTGTCTGTGTTATACGTCTTGCCGTGATCTGCTGTGTTGGTCTTTTTTTTTATATAGGTTTAAAAGGAGGCGTATAACAATGGGTTTGAAGCGATTTGTCCAAACATGTCCAAAATTGGACACTGCCCAACCACTGAAGTCGTTTAAAGCTCAATTTCACCATCACATCGAACTAGCTGCACTCGATCGGCTCATTTCAACAGACACAAATAGCACATGGATGTATATGTTACACTCACCAATGGCACATGGACAGCTTTTATCCTTTCTGAAGTTGAAATCAGATTTTGTCGATGCACAAATGTCTTTTGATCAACCCCAAAACACTATTAAAACACACGTGCGTCGGTGACTCACTCTCCGCTTGGCTACAAGTACCTATAGTTTGAAGGCCACCCAGTGAAGCAAAAAGTCACAGGTAAAACACTAAGGTCCTTCCGTAATGAGGATACGATGGTAAGCTCACCAACAGTTATTATTTACGGCACACTTCTTGACATAAAGAAATACCTGCGCCCTGGACGTACAATCCGTACGATATGTTTCTAAAGCACTAAGATACTTTGAGTCTGTTAATGTGTAATGTACTTCCTGGTATAAATGGACCCAGTAAGCGGCCATCTGAAAGTACCTTTGATACGATTCACGCCTTAGACATTCTATACCGCACTGCATTTGACTTGATCTATGTCAACGTGCACACAAAATAATTACACCGCTTGACATGATAATGCGGGTGGCGGTGAGAAGAGCAATAAAGTGTTTGCACAAGCACATGTCATTGGTCCGGTGGGAAGTGTGTGAATGTGAGAGCTGTCAACCTGCCTTTGTATTGTAACGGGATGAGATTCTGCCTGTCTGTCTGTCTGTCTGTCTCTCTGTTTGTCTCTCTGTCTCTTGCTCTGTCTGTCTGTCTGTCTGTCTGTCTGTCTGTCTGTCTGTCTGTCTCTGTCTCTCTCTCTCTCTCTCTCTCCGTTTCTTTGTCCCTAATTCTTGGACTGGACACTGTTGTTTTATGGTCGGTCTAAGCGTAGTGCCATTCCTTGCAAGAGACGTTCATCGTAGTGCCATTCCTTGCAAGAGACTTTCATCGTAGTGCCATTCCTTGCAAGAGACGTTCATCGTAGTGCCATTCCTTGCAAGAGACGTTCATCGTAGTGCCATTCCTTGCAAGAGACGTTCATCGTAGTGCCATTCCTTGCAAGAGACGTTCATCGTAGTGCCATTCCTTGCAAGAGACGTTCATCGTAGTGCCATTCCTTGCAAGAGACTTTCATGGTTTCGCACCCTTTTTCTCACGCACGGTCCTTATCGCTGCCAACGCTAGTTATGTTTCTCGCACGTGAGACATCGCAGGTGCCGGGGCGTTTCCGTGGCAGAGGTCGTTGGTCGCCCTGTGCTTTCTCTGGCACCATTATTAAGAGACTTGTAGGATCAGCGAAAAGGACTACTGCTCATGAATATGCATGGCGTATTGATAATGATTATTGTATTGTTTAAATTCACATTGTTCAAAAGGGTTGAAGAGAATAATAGTCTGCATAAGTTATGTAACGTTTTGATACATATATTTTTATAGTTTGTTTTTGAAAAGAAATTGAGAATTTTCTTTGGAATGAAGGGACTATGTTTTAGGCGTATTAATTTGATAAGTAATGTGTTCCTGATATCCTCGTTTGTGGCGCGAATATCTTTCTTTGTTTTCCTGACTCTGAAACCGTAAAGACGTTTTTGCTAATTTTGTTCCCAGAGATTGGTGATTTTGTAACTTGTGTTCTGCACAAGAAGGTACGTTTACATTTTATTTGTGATTTTATAGATGTTTTGTTGTTAGTTTATAAGTATCTATTTTGTATGCATTCTTAGTTTTATAATTGCGAAATATTGAATTTTGTGTTGAAAGAATTATTGATTCTCTTTATTAAACGTAATCAGGATTTAAGAAATGTATGTTTGATAGTTGTTCACGGATATTTTGCATTTTTCTAGTTTGATTGTGTAAAGATATTGTTTAGAATTGTTTTATTATAAAAAGTGGTCTGATAGAATACGGATAGTTATTTTATTGTTTGTGATTGTTAGATAAAAACGTGTGTCAAATTATATGATAGCGAGCTGTATGAATTGTATGGAAGTTACACTAAGGTCCAAATTGCATTAGTTGAGTTTTCCCGATTACGGATAATATTCTGTGAGAACAGCGCCCACGGCGTGGCCCTATTTTCCTTTTTCCCCTTTCCCTTCCCCTGTGTCTGCTAGGGTCTGGCAGTAAACGCACAGCGCGCGCCGCCGCGCTGTGCCAGAGTCTTGACAGGTACCTCGGAATGTACCGCGCAGTAGCTGATTAATTGTTCAAGAGTATCCCCCCTTCCCTTCCTTCCTCTTCCCTTGTCCTTCGTTCCTTCCCCCTTCTCCTTATCACGCTCAATTAGGAGGCGGAACCGATTGAAATATTTTGGTAATCACTTATACACACGGGCGATGATGATAATAAATACCCCCTTTCTCTCTGATTGGACATTGTGCTTGTATACCTGTTGATGAAACTTGTGTTTGTGGAATGAGTTCACTGAGTAGACAAGGTATTTGTTTACAGTCAGATCATGGTGTAGCCTGAGAGATGCTGTACATGAGATGTCGACCGTGACCGAGAGGAAATTGTCCTGAGGTGTGTGGGATTATCTTGCTTTTGATTTCGAGAAGATAACTGCAAACGAAGTTGTTTTCTTTGTGTTTTTTGACATGTTTGCAGTAATGCTATTTGTACGTCATTCTTAGTTATGTTTTCTCCTTTTAATTGCTCTCACATTTACAATATTGTGTCTGTTTTCTATGTTTGACATTGTGTGTGTGTAATCCATGCGGTTACCTATTTTTAGTTTGCTGTTCACGTAGTCAAGGTTTACTTGTTGATTTACCATGATTCCTTGATCTATTGTACTTTTTTGGTTGATTGTATTTTCTTGTTTGAAAACTTGAAACTGCTTTTGATAATTTTTGTAGTACTCTGCATGCTCGAGTATATCATTGTAGGTCGTAGTACTTATTATTCTGTAATAATCTTTGCAGGTACGTTGGTCCGGTTGGTTTTCGTAAAACGAATAAACGAGAGTGCAACATAACAACTGCATCCGTTTTGATGTTGAGAGAAATCCTCCACATATACAACGAAATACCAAGTGTTTGTTCAAAGGTTTCACCATGCTGTTTCGTAATTTGGTTAAATTGACAGCAAGGGTTTTGTGTAACATAGGTTGGAGTCTGGTTCGTGTATCGTGTTTGACATTACAATGCTCGTTTTGTGCTTATTTCAACCGTTGTATTTGTCACAAAGAGTGTGTTTGCGGCCGGGTTGATCGGCCTCGCCGAAGAAAGACATAACTGTCACCTACTGTATTAAAACGTGGGTGATGAATTCCTCTACCCCCCCCCCCCCCACCCCCACCAACAACCCTATGTCAGGTGTTTTTTATTTTATTTTATTTTATTATATTGTTTTGCATTCAGTTCGCGCATGCCGTCAGACATAGACAGACCTCTGTGTACACAACTCCAGGCGGTATTGTCCTTCAGTGATCGTAGCAAACAAAGGAAATAAACTCGACTCACAAAAGGTCCACAAAAGAGCAACAACAAATGTAGCATAACGTGTGTGTGTGTGTGTGTGTGTGTGTGTGTGTGCGTGTGTGTGCGTGTGGGTGCGTGCGTGTGTGTGCGTGTGTGTACGTGTGTGTGTTTGTGTATTGGCGTGCGTGCGTGTGTGTGTGTACGTGCTTGCGCATGTGCGTGCGTGCGTGCGCGTGTGTGCGTGTGTGTATTTGTGTGTGTGTGTGTGTGCGCGCCTGCGCGCGTGTGTTTGTGTGTGTGTGTACATGCGTGCGTGCGTGCTTGCGTGCGTGCGTGCGTGAGACTACAACAAAATGGTCATATTTGGGTAGGTTTGACAAAACTTTAATGCTTAGCTCACGTTGAGAATATCTTCTTACTATATACAACACAACTTTGGACTTGCCTCTTACACGCAAAAAATAATTTAATCTAAGATACACTTGCGCTTTTTTTTTTTTTTAACAATCTCATGCAAACACACAAACAGACACTGAGATACGACCTGGCAGTCAGTTTTTACAGACATAATTATATAGAACAGCAAGGTCATGCACGAAAACGCACACTCTTTTGCATACACGTATGTGGATTTATGAACATATGTCACTTTGACATGCTACAGAAATCGTAACAATGCATATTTTTCAACCAGGTAAAGACAGTGGTGGAGGAAATTTATCTCTGAACATGATCATTTATTTAGAATTATTCTTCAAAGCGTAACATATTTACATCAATGAACATAAATCACTTAGACAGTGTTAAAAAGGGTTGTTTGGGAAAAAAGCTCCTTCGCATGGAATCGACTTTATAATTTGTTTTAAAATCAGATGCTTTTTGTGCTATATAATCAGTATAATCATCCTCATCTCATTAATCATCCAAAATTATACATTTTTACAGACATAATATAGAACAGCAAGGTCATGCACGAAAACGCACACTCTTTTGCATACACGTATGTGGATTAATGAACATATTATGTCACTTTGACATGCTACACAAATCGTAACAATGCATATTTTTCAACCAGG
This sequence comes from Littorina saxatilis, assembly GCF_037325665.1. Lineage (NCBI taxonomy): Eukaryota > Metazoa > Mollusca > Gastropoda > Littorinimorpha > Littorinidae > Littorina > Littorina saxatilis. The sequence goes on along the minus strand of NC_090252.1, from coordinate 16,399,470 downwards.
TAAAGACAGTGGTGGATTATAACCAACATGCTAAAATTAGAAGAAAAAAATCCTGTGCTTTTTTTTTTAATATTTTTTTTTTAACTAATGACCTGTTAGTGTTGTGATTTGTAAGAAAGTACTATGAAGCCAAACACATAATTTTTTTTACCAGGAAACAACATTTTAGTCTGGAGTATATATCGAATCAGAAAGCTGAATGCCGGGAGGAAGCTGAACGCGTTACACCGGTACGGGCGCGTGACAGACACGGGCAAATGTTATTTTGGAGTGCGACGTTAAACAGGAAGAACATTCTGCAATATCGTGCCCTTTTTTCATGTACACAGTTCTCTGCTGGAAGTTTGCAAAATGCCGCCCTCCTGTTTCCCTACTACAGTCGAACCCACCTATAAGCACATTGCTTATAAGACACATCGCTTACAAGAAAGGAATTGTATTTTCTGTGCCAAATGCCTTCTTTCTTCCACCGAAAATTCTCCGGATAAAAGAAACTCCGTTATAATAACGCACCGGTTATAAGAAAGGAGGTGTTGTCTCCCTTGACACACCTATAGGGATATAGGAAAGGACCGCTCAATTTAGATTTACATTGTTGTCAATGCTGGCACTGGATGTAATCCAAACTGACTGGTAAGGCTAGACAGGCACCTGAATCAAATTTGGTGTTTTCGAGTTAGTCCTTTGTAGGCCGTCAAATGACTGTGTAGAATGACTGCAAAACTTGAAATTTAAGCAAATTTTCGCTTCAAGTGCATGTTAATTTTTGCAAACTAAGCCGCAGTCGCCATGGGGGATCACGCAATTAAAGCGCAATTATCTTGCTCTCAAGAGAAAGTTAGAAATTATTGATGCTGTTGAGTTCGGCTTTGCTTTCCTAGCTACCTATGCATACATTCCAAAGTATTGTGTGTACTTGGGCATTAACGTGTGCTCGTTTGCAAGTGTGTGCCGGTAGTAAATTAAGTTTCCAAGCTCTCCTATCGTGTCGCGTCCAATCTATCATATACATCTGCTATAATAGCCCGTATTGGCACAAGACCGATAAAGCTGTACACACACAAAAAAACACGTTTACACGAAGAACTCAGCTCGATTTTTAAAGTTTAGATTTGATTTGTTGTATCTAAACGGGTAGATTGAACTCGGCAGCCCGGTAAAGCAACCAATCTAGGAGAGCGAACACTCTGATATAAAAACAAGCTGAAGTCGGATGTGCTGGGCCTGACTTGTCACGCGCGTAACGGCAGCACAACGCATCTACGCTCACATGAGCGAACGACGAAGAAGAAGAAGATTTATTGTATCTTTGTTTGTTGCTATTTTTGCTACATACTGTATACTGTCCAAGTCTTGAAATGACTGAAGGACGGTAAAATATATTGTTTAGTAAAACATACATTCTATATAACATCTCAAAGCTTGTCAGTCTTACATTCATCATGTGAACGTTGTGTCTATTTCTGAAATAAATAATCTAAACTCTCAATCTATAGTATCCAAAACTCACATACACCCCATCTCTCCCCTAAAATACTCTCTCTCTCTCTCTCTCCTTCGAATGTACAAACGTGCCGTTCATTGAACGCATTCAAAACCTCCCTCAGGAAACACATACTGAGGTCTTCATAAGTTACGCTGCCGGTATTGTAGCTAGCTTTGTTAATTATAATTATTTTATTACTCTGAAATATTGACTGCTGCATGCCTACATAATGCTAAATCTACCTGTCTTGGTAGGCTCACTGTGTGCTTGTTGAATGGCACTTAGTTGTGTGTATATTATTATTAGTATTATATGTGTTCCTCCTTGTGCGTCTGCGTGTGAGTGCGCAAATGTGATTGCGTAATTAATGTTCCTTTCTGTAATTGCTTTATTGATGTTCCATTCATGTATTTTCTACTACTTTTCTCATTTAGTATTACTGTATGCTTGATGTTTCTATGATTCTAGTCGGGCGCACGCGTGAATATGTGTTTGTGTGAATGTAAAGGGCACATTGTAAGATTAAGCCTATGGCCTAAAATGTCTACCCTTTATGTGAATAAAATGTTCTAAGTCTAAGTCTAAGTCTAAGTCTCTCTCTCTCTCTCTCTCTCTCTCTCTCTCTCTCTCTCTCTCTCTCTCTCTCTCTCTCTTTTCTTTATATGTATTGCCGCTTCTATCAACATTTTGCAGGTTTTTGCTTGCTTGCAGGCTAATGTTTTCAGTACCTTGTTTGCTAGTTTTTTTAAAATTTGTTTGCTTATTGGTTTGTTTGTTTGTTTAATTGTTCGTTCGTTCTTTTGTTTGTCGTGTATCGGAATTTTGTTTTTAATGTAAGGATAGGTTGAAAGAAAAGGCGTTGCCTTGGACATCGATCTTATTTTTCTATCGCTCTTTCTCTCTCTCTCTCTCTCTCTCTCTCTCTCTCTCTCTCTCTCTCTCTCTCTCTCTCTCTCTCTCTCTCTCTCTCTCTCTCTCTCTCTCCCCCTCTCTATCTCTCACTCTCTCTGCTCTCTCTCTCCCCCCATCTCTCTCTCTCTCTCTTTCTCTTTCGATAGCAAATGAAAATACACATTAATTCGCTCGCACATACTAAACATAACAACATGAAATTATGAACATTACCATTCCTAATTCAACGCACACTCACGCGCACACCTGCGGGCATAAAACGCAAAGCTTTTCCCAAAATGTGATAAGAGAAAGAAACCACCTATATATTTATTATATCCTGAGTCTCCGGACACGAACAAATTCGGATAAAAAAGCACACAAACAATTCCCCTCTACTTTCTTTTAAGCGGGTTCCACTGTACTCTGTTATGTGTAACGGACCTCTTCGTCTTTTTGTTTTCGTCTTGATTTGTGTCTGTTTCCGTTTTCTTTTCACAAGCCCAATTGAAAAAAAACCCACCCCACTGAGTGGTAGACTCTTCTCGTCTGGTGTCAATTTTGAGCCAAAGATCCCGTGAAACTCCCCTCCCGAGCCGTATTTTTTACATTGTGTTTCGTTTATTTTGTTTCACTTTTGAATACAGTTTCCAGGAAAAAGCTTTTTAAATTTTTATATTTGTTCGTTTGTTTGTCTCCGTTTGGTATTAAGAAGTTAGGTAAGAGGTCTGCATATCGAATTATTGCTTTTGGTGTCTGCTTTTAGACAACAAAGATTCCTTGTTCCGTTTGAATCGAGCTTGAAACTATCCGATTTTGCCAGCTTTTCAGATAACTCTTGTTTGCGTCGTTCCACGTATAATTTGCGAAAGGTATTTGTATTCAATCACAAACTCGCATGTACGCATTTTAGTACATTACCCTAACTAGTGTAATATCGTAAAACTATGCATTTACCAAAACGCATAGCCTACATTTATTTGTATAGGGCCTACGCAGAGAAGAATCTGTTTCCCGAAAATTGACTTACAGAACGACGGTCTATAATTTAAAGGTCTCCCACTAAGAATAGGGAGTGTTTATGAGAAATCAAGGTGCTTACGAACTTCATGTGTACACATTTTTTAGGAGGTCTTTTGTTACGGCATAGAAATGGGTCAGGTTACACTTTTTTGAGAAAAGAATGGAAGGACACTGGAGCCATTATATGGCGCCACGCCAACCGTTCACCTGCGCGCACTGCACAGAGCTAACTAACGGAATTTCAAATCTTGACGACCCTGACCTTGCCGTTTATTTTTTTCACCTACCCCGCGCCTTATTCTCAAGGTTGATTGTGGCATGGCGAGGGTACTGTTGGGTAGGGCCGGGAGGGTATAGAAGGGAGGACATAATCAGATGCGCCGAAAAAAACTAAATAAGTGTGTGTGTGTGTGTGTGTGTGTGTGTGTGTGTGTGTGTGTGTGTGTGTGTGTTATGTGTGTTTGTGTGTGTGTGTGTGTGTGTGTGTGTGTGTGTGTGTGTGTGTGTGTGTGTGTGTGTGTGTTATGTGTGTTTGTGTTATACGTCTTGCCGTGATCTGCTGTGTTGGTCTTTTTTTTTTTATATAGGTTTAAAAGGAGGCGTATAACAATGGGTTTGAAGCGATTTGTCCAAACATGTCCAAAATTGGACACTGCCCAACCACTGAAGTCGTTTAAAGCTCAATTTCACCATCACATCGAACTAGCTGCACTCGATCGGCTCATTTCAACAGACACAAATAGCACATGGATGTATATGTTACACTCACCAATGGCACATGGACAGCTTTTATCCTTTCTGAAGTTGAAATCAGATTTTGTCGATGCACAAATGTCTTTTGATCAACCCCAAAACACTATTAAAACACACGTGCGTCGGTGACTCACTCTCCGCTTGGCTACAAGTACCTATAGTTTGAAGGCCACCCAGTGAAGCAAAAAGTCACAGGTAAAACACTAAGGTCCTTCCGTAATGAGGATACGATGGTAAGCTCACCAACAGTTATTATTTACGGCACACTTCTTGACATAAAGAAATACCTGCGCCCTGGACGTACAATCCGTACGATATGTTTCTAAAGCACTAAGATACTTTGAGTCTGTTAATGTGTAATGTACTTCCTGGTATAAATGGACCCAGTAAGCGGCCATCTGAAAGTACCTTTGATACGATTCACGCCTTAGACATTCTATACCGCACTGCATTTGACTTGATCTATGTCAACGTGCACACAAAATAATTACACCGCTTGACATGATAATGCGGGTGGCGGTGAGAAGAGCAATAAAGTGTTTGCACAAGCACATGTCATTGGTCCGGTGGGAAGTGTGTGAATGTGAGAGCTGTCAACCTGCCTTTGTATTGTAACGGGATGAGATTCTGTCTGTCTGTCTGTCTGTCTGTCTGTCTGTCTGTCTGTCTGTCTGTCTGTCTGTCTGTCTGTCTGTCTGTCTGTCTCTCTCTCTCTCTCTCTCTCTCTCTCTCTCTCTCTCTCTCTCTCCGTTTCTTTGTCCCTAATTCTTGGACTGGACACTGTTGTTTTATGGTCGGTCTAAGCGTAGTGCCATTCCTTGCAAGAGACGTTTATCGTAGTGCCATTCCTTGCAAGAGACGTTCATCGTAGTGCCATTCCTTGCAAGAGACGTTCATCGTAGTGCCATTCCTTGCAAGAGACGTTCATCGTAGTGCCATTCCTTGCAAGAGACGTTCATCGTAGTGCCATTCCTTGCAAGAGACGTTCATCGTAGTGCCATTCCTTGCAAGAGACGTTCATCGTAGTGCCATTCCTTGCAAGAGACTTTCATGGTTTCGCACCCTTTTTCTCACGTACGGTCCTTATCGCTGTCAACGCTAGTTATGTTTCTCACACGTGAGATATCGCAGGTGCCGGGGCGTTTCCGTGGCAGAGGTCGTTGGTCGCCCTGTGCTTTCTCTGGCATCATTATTTAAGAGACTTGTAGGATCAGAAAAAAGGACTAATGCTCATGAATATGCATGGCGTATTGATAATGATTATTGTATTGTTTAAATTCACATTGTTCATAAGGGTTGAAGAGAATAATAGTCTGCATAAGTTATGTAACGTTTTGATACATACATTTTTATAGTTTGTTTTTGAAAAGAAATTGGGAATTTTCTTTGGAATGAAGGGACTATGTTTTAGGCGTATTAACTTGATAAGTAATTTGTTCCTGATATCCTCGTTTGTGGCGCGAATATCTTTCTTTGTTTTCCTGACTCTGAAACCGTAAAGACGTTTTTGCTAATTCTGTTCCCAGAGGTGAATTTGTAACTTGTGTTCTGCACAAGAAGGTACGTTTACATTTTATTTGTGATTTTATAGATGTTTTGTTGTTAGTTTATAAGTATCTATTTTGTATGCATTCTTAGTTTTATAATTGCGAAATATTGAATTTTGTGTTGAAAGAATTATTGATTCTCTTTATTAAACGTAATCAGGATTTAAGAAATGTATGTTTGATAGTTGTTCACGGATATTTTGCATTTTTCTAGTTTGATTGTGTAAAGATATTGTTTAGAATTGTATTATTATAAAAAGTGGTCTGATAGAATACGGATAGTTATTTTATTGTTTGTGATTGTTAGATAAAAACGTGTGTCGAATTATATGATAGCGAGCTGTATGAATTGTATGGAAGTTACACTAAGGTCCAAATTGCATTAGATGAGTTTTCCCTATTACGGATAATATTCTGTGAGAACAGCGCCCACGGCGTGGCCCTATTTTCCTTTTTCCCCTTTCCCTTCCCCTGTGTCTGCTAGGGTCTGGCAGTAAACGCACAGCGCGCGCCGCCGCGCTGTGCCAGAGTCTTGACAGGTACCTCGGAATGTACCGCGCAGTAGCTGATTAATTGTTCAAGAGTATCCCCCCTTCCCTTCCTTCCTCTTCCCTTGTCCTTCGTTCCTTCCCCCTTCTCCTTATCACGCTCAATTAGGAGGCGGAACCGATTGAAATATTTTGGTAATCACTTATACACACGGGCGATGATGATAATAAATACCCCCTTTCTCTCTGATTGGACATTGTGCTTGTATACCTGTTGATGAAACTTGTGTTTGTGGAATGAGTTCACTGAGTAGACAAGGTATTTGTTTACAGTCAGATCATGGTGTAGCCTGAGAGATGCTGTACATGAGATGTCGACCGTGACCGAGAGGAAATTGTCCTGAGGTGTGTGGGATAATCTTGCTTTTGATTTCGAGAAGATAACTGCAAACGAAGTTGTTTTCTTGGTGTTTGTTAACATGTTTGCAGTAATGCTTTTTGTACGTCATTCTTAGTCATGTTTTCTCATTTTAATTGCTCTCACATTTACAATATGGTGTCTGTTTTCTATGTTTGACATTGTGTGTGTGTAATCCATGCGGTTACCTATTTTTAGTTTGCTGTTCACGTAGTCAAGGTTTACTTGTTGATTTACCATGATTCCTTGATCTATTGTACTTTTTTGGTTGATTGTATTCTCTTGTTTGAAAACTTGAAACTGCTTTTGATAATTTTTGTAGTACTCTGCATGCTCGAGTATATCATTGTAGGTCGTAGTACTTATTATTCTGTAATAATCTTTGCAGGTACGTTGGTCCGGTTGGTTTTCGTAAAACGAATAAACGAGAGTGCAACATAACAACTGCATCCGTTTTGATGTTGAGAGAAATCCTCCACATATACAACGAAATACCAAGTGTTTGTTCAAAGGTTTCACCATGCTGTTTCGTAATTTGGTTAAATTGACAGCAAGGGTTTTGTGTAACATAGGTTGGAGTCTGGTTCGTGTATCGTGTTTGACATTACAATGCTCGTTTTGTGCTTATTTCAACCGTTGTATTTGTCACAAAGAGTGTGTTTGCGGCCGGGTTGATCGGCCTCGCCGAAGAAAGACATAACTGTCACCTACTGTATTAAAACGTGGGTGATGAATTCCTCTACCCCCCCCCCCCCACCCCCACCAACAACCCTATGTCAGGTGTTTTTTATTTTATTTTATTTTATTATATTGTTTTGCATTCAGTTCGCGCATGCCGTCAGACATAGACAGACCTCTGTGTACACAACTCCAGGCGGTATTGTCCTTCAGTGATCGTAGCAAACAAAGGAAATAAACTCGACTCACAAAAGGTCCACAAAAGAGCAACAACAAATGTAGCATAACGTGTGTGTGTGTGTGTGTGTGTGTGTGTGTGTGCGTGTGTGTGCGTGTGGGTGCGTGCGTGTGTGTGCGTGTGTGTACGTGTGTGTGTTTGTGTATTGGCGTGCGTGCGTGTGTGTGTGTACGTGCGTGCGTGCGTGCGTGCGTGCGCGTGTGTGCGTGTGTGTATTTGTGTGTGTGTGTGTGTGCGCGCCTGCGCGCGTGTGTTTGTGTGTGTGTGTACATGCGTGCGTGCGTGCTTGCGTGCGTGCGTGCGTGAGACTACAACAAAATGGTCATATTTGGGTAGGTTTGACAAAACTTTAATGCTTAGCTCACGTTGAGAATATCTTCTTACTATATACAACACAACTTTGGACTTGCCTCTTACACGCAAAAAATAATTTAATCTAAGATACACTTGCGCTTTTTTTTTTTTTTAACAATCTCATGCAAACACACAAACAGACACTGAGATACGACCTGGCAGTCAGTTTTTACAGACATAATTATATAGAACAGCAAGGTCATGCACGAAAACGCACACTCTTTTGCATACACGTATGTGGATTTATGAACATATGTCACTTTGACATGCTACAGAAATCGTAACAATGCATATTTTTCAACCAGGTAAAGACAGTAGTGGAGGACATTTATGTCTGAACATGATCATTTAATTATAATTATTCGCCAAAGCGTAACATAATTAGAAAAATGAACATAAATCATTTAGACGGTGTTAAAAAGGGTTGTTTAGGAAAAAAGCTCCTTCGCATGGAATGGACGTTATGATTTGTTTTAAAATCAGATGCTTTTTGTGCTATATAATCAGTATAATCATCCTCATCTCATTAATCATCCAAAATTATACATTTTTACAGACATAATATAGAACAGCAAGGTCATGCACGAAAACGCACACTCTTTTGCATACACGTATGTGGATTAATGAACATATTATGTCACTTTGACATGCTACACAAATCGTAACAATGCATATTTTTCAACCAGGTAAAGACAGTGGTGGATTATAACCAACATGCTAAAATTAGAAGAAAAAAATCCTGTGCTTTTTTTTTTAATATTTTTTTTTTAACTAATGACCTGTTAGCGTAGTGATTCGTAGGAAAGTACTATGAAGCCAAACACATAATTTTTTTTACCAGGAAACAACATTTTAGTCTGGAGTATATATCGAATCAGAAAGCTGAATGCCGGGAGGAAGCTGAACGCGTTACACCGGTACGGGCGCGTGACAGACACGGGCAAATGTTATTTTGGAGTGCGACGTTAAACAGGAAGAACATTCTGCAATATCGTGCCCTTTTTTCATGTACACAGTTCTCTGCTGGAAGTTTGCAAAATGCCGCCCTCCTGTTTCCCTACTACAGTCGAACCCACCTATAAGCACATTGCTTATAAGAAGTTAATAAGACACATCGCTTACAAGAAAGGAATTGTATTTTCTGTGCCAAATGCCTTCTTTCTTCCACCGAAAATTCTCCGAATAAGAGAAACTCCGTTATAAGCAAGCACCGGTTATAAGGAAGAAGTTTTTATCTCCCTTTACATACCTTCATCAGATATAGGAAAGTACCTCTCAATTTAGATTTACATTTGCTGCAATGCTCGCACAGGATGTGATCCAGACTGACTGGGAGGGCTAGACAGGCAGCTGAATCGAATTTGGTGTTTTCGAGTTAGTCCTTTGTAGGCCGTCAAATGACTGTGTAGAATGACTGCAAAACTTGAAATTTAAGCAAATTTTCGCTTCAAGTGCATGTTAATTTTTGCAAACTAAGCCGCAGTCGCCATGGGGGATCACGCAATTAAAGCGCAATTATCTTGCTCTCAAGAGAAAGTTAGAAATTATTGATGCTGTTGAGTTCGGCTTTGCTTTCCTAGCTACCTATGCATACATTCCAAAGTATTGTGTGTACTTGAGCATTAACGTGTGCTCGTTTGCTTGTGTGTGCCGGTAGTTAATTTTGTTTGCATACTCTCCTATCGTGTCGCATCTGATCTCTCATATACATCTGCTATAATAGCCCGTATTGGCACAAGACCGATAAAGCTGTACACACACAAAAAAACACGTTTACACGAAGAACTCAGCTCGATTTTTAAAGTTTAGATTTGATTTGTTGTATCTAAACGGGTAGATTGAACTCGGCAGCCCGGTAAAGCAACCAATCTAGGAGAGCGAACACTCTGATATAAAAACAAGCTGAAGTCGGATGTGCTGGGCCTGACTTGTCACGCGCGTAACGGCAGCACAACGCATCTACGCTCACATGAGCGAACGACGAAGAAGAAGAAGATTTATTGTATCTTTGTTTGTTGCTATTTTTGCTACATACTGTATACTGTCCAAGTCTTGAAATGACTGAAGGACGGTAAAATATATTGTTTAGTAAAACATACATTCTATATTACATCTCAAAGCTGGTCAGTCTTACATTCATCATGTGAACGTTGTGTCTATTTCTGAAATAAATAATCTAAACTCTCAATCTATAGTATCCAAAACTCACATACACCCCATCTCTCCCCTAAAATACTCTCTCTCTCTCTCTCTCCTTCGAATGTACAAACGTGCCGTTCATTGAACGCATTCAAAACCTCCCTCAGGAAACACATACTGAGGTCTTCATAAGTTACGCTGCCGGTATTGTAGCTAGCTTTGTTAATTATAATTATTTTATTACTCTGAAATATTGACTGCTGCATGCCTACATAATGCTAAATCTACCTGTCTTGGTAGGCTCACTGTGTGCTTGTTGAATGGCACTTAGTTGTGTGTATATTATTATTAGTATTATATGTGTTCCTCCTTGTGCGTCTGCGTGTGAGTGCGCAAATGTGATTGCGTAATTAATGTTCCTTTCTGTAATTGCTTTATTGATGTTCCATTCATGTATTTTCTACTACTTTTCTCATTTAGTATTACTGTATGCTTGATGTTTCTATGATTCTAGTCGGGCGCACGCGTGAATATGTGTTTGTGTGAATGTAAAGGGCACATTGTAAGATTAAGCCTATGGCCTAAAATGTCTACCCTTTATGTGAATAAAATGTTCTAAGTCTAAGTCTAAGTCTAAGTCTCTCTCTCTCTCTCTCTCTCTCTCTCTCTCTCTCTCTCTCTCTCTCTCTCTCTCTCTCTCTCTGTTCTTTATATGTATTGCCGCTTCTATCAACATTTTGCAGGTTTTTGCTTGCTTGCAGGCTAATGTTTTCAGTACCTTGTTTGCTAGTTTTTTTAAAATTTGTTTGCTTATTGGTTTGTTTGTTTGTTTAATTGTTCGTTCGTTCTTTTGTTTGTCGTGTATCGGAATTTTGTTTTTAATGTAAGGATAGGTTGAAAGAAAAGGCGTTGCCTTGGACATCGATCTTATTTTTCTATCGCTCTTTCTCTCTCTCTCTTTCTCTCTCTCTCTCTCTCTCTCTCTCTCTCTCTCTCTCTCTCTCTCTCTCTCTCTCTCCTCTCTCTCTCTCTCTCTCTCTCTCTCTCTCTCTCTCTCTCTCTCTCTCTCTCTTTTCTCTTTCGATAGCAAATGAAAATACACATTAATTCGCTCGCACATACTAAACATAACAACATGAAATTATGAACATTACCATTCCTAATTCAACGCACACTCACGCGCACACCTGCGGGCATAAAACGCAAAGCTTTTCCCAAAATGTGATAAGAGAAAGAAACCACCTATATATTTATTATATCCTGAGTCTCCGGACACGAACAAATTCGGATAAAAAAGCACACAAACAATTCCCCTCTACTTTCTTTTAAGCGGGTTCCACTGTACTCTGTTATGTGTAACGGACCTCTTCGTCTTTTTGTTTTCGTCTTGATTTGTGTCTGTTTCCGTTTTCTTTTCACAAGCCCAATTGAAAAAAAACCCACCCCACTGAGTGGTAGACTCTTCTCGTCTGGTGTCAATTTTGAGCCAAAGATCCCGTGAAACTCCCCTCCCGAGCCGTATTTTTTACATTGTGTTTCGTTTATTTTGTTTCACTTTTGAATACAGTTTCCAGGAAAAAGCTTTTTAAATTTTTATATTTGTTCGTTTGTTTGTCTCCGTTTGGTATTAAGAAGTTAGGTAAGAGGTCTGCATATCGAATTATTGCTTTTGGTGTCTGCTTTTAGACAACAAAGATTCCTTGTTCCGTTTGAATCGAGCTTGAAACTATCCGATTTTGCCAGCTTTTCAGATAACTCTTGTTTGCGTCGTTCCACGTATAATTTGCGAAAGGTATTTGTATTCAATCACAAACTCGCATGTACGCATTTTAGTACATTACCCTAACTAGTGTAATATCGTAAAACTATGCATTTACCAAAACGCATAGCCTACATTTATTTGTATAGGGCCTACGCAGAGAAGAATCTGTTTCCCGAAAATTGACTTACAGAACGACGGTCTATAATTTAAAGGTCTCCCACTAAGAATAGGGAGTGTTTATGAGAAATCAAGGTGCTTACGAACTTCATGTGTACACATTTTTTAGGAGGTCTTTTGTTACGGCATAGAAATGGGTCAGGTTACACTTTTTTGAGAAAAGAATGGAAGGACACTGGAGCCATTATATGGCGCCACGCCAACCGTTCACCTGCGCGCACTGCACAGAGCTAACTAACGGAATTTCAAATCTTGACGACCCTGACCTTGCCGTTTATTTTTTTCACCTACCCCGCGCCTTATTCTCAAGGTTGATTGTGGCATGGCGAGGGTACTGTTGGGTAGGGCCGGGAGGGTATAGAAGGGAGGACATAATCAGATGCGCCGAAAAAAACTAAATAAGTGTGTGTGTGTGTGTGTGTGTGTGTGTGTGTGTGTGTGTGTGTGTGTGTGTGTTATGTGTGTTTGTGTGTGTGTGTGTGTGTGTGTGTGTGTGTGTGTGTGTGTGTGTGTGTGTGTGTGTGTTATGTGTGTTTGTGTTATACGTCTTGCCGTGATCTGCTGTGTTGGTCTTTTTTTTTTTATATAGGTTTAAAAGGAGGCGTATAACAATGGGTTTGAAGCGATTTGTCCAAACATGTCCAAAATTGGACACTGCCCAACCACTGAAGTCGTCTAAAGCTCAATTTCACCATCACATCGAACTAGCTGCAACTCGATCGGCTCATTTCAACAGACACAAATAGCACATGGATGTATATGTTACACTCACCAATGACACATGGACAGCTTTTATCCCCTCTGAAGTTGAAATCAGATTCTGTCGACGCACAAATGTCTTTTGTTCAACCCCAAAACACTATCAAAACACACGTGCGTCGGTGACTCACTCTCCGCTTGGCTACAAGTACCTATAGTTTGAAGGCCACCCAGTGAAGCAAAAAGTCACAGGTAAAACACTAAGGTCCTTCCGTAATGAGGATACGATGGTAAGCTCACCAACAGTTATTATTTACGGCACACTTCTTGACATAAAGAAATACCTGCGCCCTGGACGTACAATCCGTACGATATGTTTCTAAAGCACTAAGATACTTTGAGTCTGTTAATGTGTAATGTACTTCCTGGTATAAATGGACCCAGTAAGCGGCCATCTGAAAGTACCTTTGATACGATTCACGCCTTAGACATTCTATACCGCACTGCATTTGACTTGATCTATGTCAACGTGCACACAAAATAATTACACCGCTTGACATGATAATGCGGGTGGCGGTGAGAAGAGCAATAAAGTGTTTGCACAAGCACATGTCATTGGTCCGGTGGGAAGTGTGTGAATGTGAGAGCTGTCAACCTGCCTTTGTATTGTAACGGGATGAGATTCTGTCTGTCTGTCTGTCTGTCTGTCTGTCTGTCTGTCTGTCTGTCTGTCTGTCTGTCTGTCTGTCTCTCTCTCTATCTCTCTCTCTCTCCGTTTCTTTGTCCCTAATTCTTGGACTGGACACTGTTGTTTTATGGTCGGTCTAAGCGTAGTGCCATTCCTTGCAAGAGACGTTCATCGTAGTGCCATTCCTTGCAAGAGACTTTCATCGTAGTGCCATTCCTTGCAAGAGACGTTCATCGTAGTGCCATTCCTTGCAAGAGACGTTCATCGTAGTGCCATTCCTTGCAAGAGACGTTCATCGTAGTGCCATTCCTTGCAAGAGACGTTCATCGTAGTGCCATTCCTTGCAAGAGACTTTCATGGTTTCGCACCCTTTTTCTCACTACGGTGTTCCGGAAAA
>NC_090252.1:16364189-16385532 GCF_037325665.1 Littorina saxatilis | reverse complement strand
GCTTAAAAATTAATTAATGACTTTGGTCATTAAAAATCTGAAAATTGTAAAAAAAAATAAAAATTTATAAAACGATCCAAATTTACGTTTATCTTATTCTCCATCATTTGCTGATTCCAAAAACATATAAATATGTTATATTCGGATTAAAAGCAAGCTCTGAAAATTAAATATATAAAAATTATTATCAAAATTAAATTGTCCAAATCAATTTAAAAACACTTTCATCTTATTCCTTGTCGGTTCCTGATTCCAAAAACATATAGATATGATATGTTTGGATTAAAAACACGCTCAGAAAGTTAAAACAAAGAGAGGTACAGAAAAGCGTGCTATCCTTCTTAGCGCAACTACTACCCCGCTCTTCTTGTCAATTTCACTGCCTTTGCCATGAGCGGTGGACTGACGATGCTACGAGTATACGGTCTTGCTGAAAAATGGCAGCTACTTGACTAAATATTGTATTTTCGCCTTACGCGACTTGTTTTCTTTACCTTTGTTTATTGTGTTTTCGATATTTGTGTTTATTTTTTGCTTGACTTATCTGTTTTATTTTAATGTTTGCTATCCACATCGTGTGATAAATGTTTCTTCTCAGTCTCCGAGTCAGTTTAGTTTCTGCACGCCGCTTTGGTACTCCTTGTTTTTCTAACTGGTGTATTGTGCGCGATTTGCGGATTTATTTTTATTCCTTTCATATGCTGTTGAAGTGTTGTGGGTGTTATTGTCTGTATATGCTATGTTGCGTCTGTGCGGTATGCCTACAAGAATTTGCATTCGCTCTCTGCCAGTACAAGTCCAAACTTTATTGGGTGTAATGTGCCTGTGGTCTGCTGGCAGTCGAGCACAGATAGTTTTCAAACATTCCTCCAGTGAGGCGCTGCGACCTGAGTAAAGCGCTTCTTTGGTCTCTGGCAACGTTGAACTGCGCTGATATGCCCAGCGACGTGCGGACAAAGTGATCGCTGTATTCACCCTCTCTGGATAACTTGCACATGTCAAAACAGTTGCAGAAACACAAATCTCAAAACTGTTAGGCTTTTCTCTTTTTTTCACTTTTGGCAGCGTTCACTCTAAATGTGCTGCCTAAAACGGACTCGTTTCTGTCCACAGCCAAAGCTTTCACAAAAAAATTGCTATGACAGCTAAGACCGCATTTGTTACATTTTAGCAGTGTTGACCCCAAGTTTCTACTTCAAACAAAAAATCAATAGCAAAATCTCAAAGTATGTGCGAGTCCCCTAAAATATGGACCACCTTCAACAAATCGAAGAAAAAGAAGCTAAAGGCTTTTTTCATTAATTCATTAAGAAGCTTGCTGGAAATAACCTATTACTAGCCCTCGACTGAGATCAGTTTAAAAAAAAAATAACAAAAAGTCTTCTTTTCGTGCAAGTTGATAATTTTACTTATTTTCACTCTGTTTTTGATAAGCTTCTTTAGTTTCCTGGTGTTCTTCAAATAATGCTCTCATCAACCCGAAACAGATCAATCTAAAGCATATTTGAATTAGTCTGACTTGTACACTAAGTTGTATCATGCTATTTTGAAGTATAGGGGGCTTTTTTTTACAGTGATTCGTGAAGGCCGCTTCACTGGTCCATATTAGGCGCCCAGGCTCCTAATATGTACCATTTGTGATTTTGTATGTATTTAATTTTTGCTGAATGTCTATCAAAGCTATTTCACTCTAATTAGGCCTAACGGCTAACCTAAGAGAGAAGGACTACCAAACACAAAATAAAACTTCTTCGCAAGAAAACAAGCTAGTTATCAGCATGAAACAAAAAGTGGTCCATATTAGGAGCCCTTCCTAACTGTCTGTGTCTGCGTCGAAGATGTTACCGTGAATGTGTTTTTAAAAGACATTTGTCAGGGCGGCATTCAAACCACACGCACCAGACACGAACCGACGAACAAAATACTTCTGACAACTTAAATGTAAAATCAACAAGAGTGTAGCAGGGACCTATATTAATATAGGTCTATGAGTGTAGTAAGATTCCAAAGTTGTATTCAGACCAAAACAACAATCATAAAACATACATGGGATCTTTCAAATGTGTGTGTGTGTGTGTGTGTGCGCGCGTGCGCGCGCGCGCGTGTGTGTGTGTGTGTGTGTGTGTGTGTGTGTGTGTGTGTGTGTGTGATGATAATTAGTTTTAACGTCCTCTTAGAACTGCAACTGGCTTTAGGACAGGTAGAGTTAATATGCTTTATGTGGGGACAAGACACTGAACAAACATGCAACCAGAGAACACATATGGTCGTGTTATAATCATATCTGGAAGTCTGTTGCGATTTTTCAAAATGGGGATGGAAGTGAAGATTGTGTACGCGGAATATGGTTGGACTGGAGCGGTTTTGTAGGCTTATTTTTTTAAATTTTGTTATGTGGAATATTGTTATATTTGTGGCTGAATAGGTAAGTAAGGTAAGTCTGTTTGTCTGTCTGTCTGTAAAAAATTCCATTTCAAACGGCAGAAATTAATATGTAAACCGCGGAGAGCACAGTTGCGGTTCGCGCTATATAAGCTCCCCATAATAATAATAATAATGATTAAAAGTGTGTGTGTGTAAAGCCGAGCGGTGGTAGCTTCACGTAGATATGGGGGAAGGGCTCCTAATATGGACCGGCTCCTAATAATTATGGACCCCCTCCTGTTCTGAAAAACTAACGGTGCTAGAGCGCTCAAAAAAGTTTTGTTCGCTGTATTCAACCTCTCTGGATAACTCGCACATGTCAAAACAGTTGCAGAAACACAAATCTCAAAACCGTTAGGCTTTTTCTAATTTTTTTCATTCAGTTTGGCAGCGTTCACTCTAAATTTACCGCCTAAAACGGACTCGTTTCTCAGTGTCCACAGCCAAAGCTTTTATCACACAAAAATTACCATATATGACAGCTAAGACCGCATTTGTTACATTTTAGCAGTGTTGACCCCGAGTTTCTACTGCAAACAAAAATAATGGCAAAATCTCAAAGTATGTGCGAGTCCCCTAATATGGACCACCTTCAACAAATCGAAGAAAAAAAAGCTAAAAGCTATTTTCATTAATTCATTAAGAAGCTTGCTGGAAATAACCTATAACTAGTCTTCGAGATTTAAAAAAAAAAGTCTTCTTTTCGTGGAAGTTGATAATTTCACTTATTTTTACTCTGTTTTTGATAAGCTTCTTTAGTTTCCTGGTGTTCTTCAAATAATGCTCTCATCAACCCGAAACAGATCAATCTAAAGCATATTAAAATTAGTCTGACTTGTACACTGAGCTGTATCATGTTATTTTGAAGTATAGGGGGCTTTTTACAGTGATTTGTGAAGGCCGCTTCACTGGTCCATATTAGGCGCCCAGGCTCCTATTATGGACCATTTGTGATTTTGACTGTATTTAATTTTTGCTGAATGTCTATCAAAGCTATTTCACTCTAATTAGGCCTAACGGTTAACCTAAGAGAGATAGGCCGTGATCGTGAAAAGTAGGATGTGCGCCGAAATGGCTGCGATCTGCTGGCCGATGTGAATGCGTGATGTATTGTGTAAAAAAAATTCCATCTCACACGGCATAAATAAATCCATGCGCCTTGAATATGTGCGCGATATAAATTGCATAATTATTATTTTTTTAAAATCCCTGCGCTTAGAACTGTACCCACGGAATACGCGCGATATAAGCCTCATATTGATTGAGAGAAGGACTACCAAACACAAAATAAAACTCTTCGCAAGAAAACAAGCTAGTTATCAGCATGAAACAAAAAGTGGTCCATATTAGGAGCCCTTCCTAATTAACTGTCTGTGTCTGCGTCGAAGATGTTACTGTGAATGTGTTTTTAAAAGACATTTATCAGGACGGCATTCAAACCACACGCACCAGACCGACTAAATGTAACAAACAAGTCGCGTAAGGCGAAAATACAACATTTAGTCAAGCTGTCGAACTCACAGAATGAAACTGAACGCAATGCAATTTTTCAACAAGACCGTATACTCGTAGCATCGTCAGTCCACCGCTCATGGCAAAGGCAGTGAAATTGACAAGAAGAGCGGGGTAGTAGTTGCGCTGAGAAGGATAGCACGCTTTTCTGTACCTCTCTTCGTTTTAACTTTCTGAGCGTGTTTTTAATCCAAACATGTCATATCTATATGTTTTTGGAATCAGGAACCGACAAGGAATGAGATGAAAGTGTTTTTAAATTGATTTCGAAAATTTAACTTTGATCATAATTTTAATTTTTTTAATTTTCAGAGCTTGTTTTTAATCCAAATACAACATATTTATATGTTTTCGGAATCAGAAAATGATGAAGAATAAGATGAACGTAAATTTGGATCATTTTATAAAAAAAATTGTTTTTTTACAATTTTTAGATTTTTAATGACCAAAGTCATTAATTAATTTTTAAGCCACCAAGCTGAAATGCAATACCAAAGTCCGGCCTTTGTCGAAGATTGCTTGGCCAAAATTTCAATCAATTTGATTGAAAAATGAGGGTGTGACAGTGCCGCCTCAACTTTTACAAAAAGCCGGATATGACGTCATCAAAGACATTTATCGAAAAAATGAAAAAAAACATCCGGGGATATCATACCCAGGAACTCTCATGTCAAATTTCATAAAGATCGGTCCAGTAGTTTACTCTGAATCGCTCTACACACACACACACACACACACACACACACACACACATACACCACGACCCTCGTCTCGATTCCCCCTCTAACAAGTCGCGTAAGGCGAAAATACAACATTTAGTCAAGTAGCTGTCGAACTCACAGAATGAAACTGAACGCAATGCAACACTCGTAGCATCGTCAGTCCACCGCGCACGGCAAAGGCAGTGAAATTGACAAGAAGAGCGGGGTAGTACTTGCGCTGAGAAGGATAGCACGCTTTTCTGTACCTCTCTTCGTTTTAACTTTCTGAGCGTGTTTTTAATCCAAACATATCATATCTATATGTTTTTGGAATCAGGAACCGACAAGGAATAAAATGAAGGTGTTTTTAAATTGATTAGGACAATTTAATTTTGATAATAATTTTTATATTTTTAATTTTCAGAGCTTGTTTTTAATCCAAATATAACATATTTATATGTTTTTGGAATCAGACAATGATAAAGAATAAGATGAACGTAAATTTGGATCGTTTTATAAAAAGTTTTTTTTTTTTTACAATTTTCAGATTTTTAATGACTAAACTCACTCATTAGTTTTTAAGCCACCAAGCTGAAATGCAATACCAAACCCCGGCCTTCGTCGAAGATTACTTGACCAAAAGTTCAACCAATTTGGTTGAAAAATGAGAGCGTGACAGTGCCGCCTGAACTTTCACGAAAAGCCGGATATGACGTCATCAAAGACATTTATTGAAAAAATGAAAAAAACGTATGGGGATTTCATACCCAGGAACTCTCATGTCAAATTTCATAAAGATCGGTCCAGTAGTTTAGTCTGAATCGCTCTACACACACACAGAGACAGACAGACACACACACACACACGCACATACACCACGACCCTCGTCTCGATTCCCCCCTCTACGTTAAAACATTTAGTCAAAACTTGACTAAATGTAAAAAGGACATTATGTGTTGCATCCAAAAACTATGTGATTAAAACATTATCAGAAAAGGAAGGGCAATGAAAATCCTAAAATCTCCAACTCGAGTCACTTCCTGCAGATACATGGAGAGTAAAGTCCAGTCAATCAGCCACCCTCTCGGCCGGATGTTTTGAGGAGGGGGGGGGGGGGGGGGGGGGAACTAGAACAAAGACCTCTTTGTGGTCAGTCGGCTTTCTCAGGGCCAGCAAAGCTCGCCTCAGCAACACATGTGAAAATGATTAACTCGCTCGGTACCGGAGGTTTGCTAAGGAATAGAGACGAACTCTTATCTGGCTGGCCAAAAATTGTCAGTTTAAAATGACCTACTTTCTCTGTTCAACGCACGGGCTATTCGTACTGTATCTCCTCTTGTGCACTTACAAGGCTCTTATGGAGAAAATAAGAGATACCAAAAAAGGTGTGTGTGTGTGTGTGTGTGTGTGTGTGCGAGTGTGTGTGCCCATAGTGTGCGCGCGCGCGTGCATGTGTGTGTGTGTGTGTGTGTATGTATGTTTGTGTGTCCCAGTGTGTGCACAGTGTGTGCCTGTGCGTGTGCCTGTGTGTACCGTTTGTGTGTCATTATATGTCAGTTATAATGTGTGTGTGCAGTGACGGTGTGAATGTGTGTGTGTGTGTGTATGGTGTATGCCGGTGCAATGTGTGTGTGTGTATGTATATAATTATATATATATATATATATATATGTGTGTGTGTATGTGTGTGTGTGTGTGTGTGTGTGTGTGTGTGTGTGTGTGTGTGTGACCGTGCTGAGAGAGAAAGAGAGAGAGAGGAAGCCGATAATCGTCTGATTCTGCAGACTCGCCGAGAGGCGGCCGGGGTTCGGCACCAGGCTGATGAAAACGCAGAATAATCCATCAAAACAACACTCTAACATCAAGTTTTAGAAACCAGAAAAACGTATCGTAACTCCATAGGTTTTGTGGTGTTTTGCGCACTGCTGAAACGCGTTTAACACGACGTGAATCGCCGTGCGTTAACGTAGCGAAAACGTCCAAAACACAGACACCAAAACTCGATGTTTTACCGTGTTTTGCACCCTGCTAAAATCCCAGGGATTTTATTGCGTTACGGCAGTTTTTCTAACTTGATGTGAATCGCACAGGTATAATGCCACAAAATTCAGTTGATTAACTTCATGTTTCATGTTATATGCCACGTTATAGTGCCAAAACGTGACTTTTCGCCCAGTGCTACTCAGTAACTCATTCCACAAACACAAGTTTCACCAACAAGATATACAAGCACTATGTCCAATCAGAGCGAAAAGGGGTATTTATTATCATCATCGCCCGTGTGTATAAGTGATTACCAAAATATTTCAATCGGTTCCGCCTCCTAATTGAGCGTGATAAGGAGAAGGGGGAAGGAACGAAGGACAAGGGAAGAGGAAGGAAGGGAAGGGGGGATACTCTTGAACAATTAATCAGCTACTGCGCGGTACATTCCGAGGTACCTGTCAAGACTCTGGCGCGCGCGGCAGCGTGCGCTGTTCGTTTACTGCCAGACCCTAGCAGACACAGGGGAAGGGAAAGGGGAAAAAGGAAAATAGGGCCACGCCGTGGGCGCTGTTCTCACTAATTATTCATTCAAAACAGAATTTTATGCGTAATAGGGAAAACTCATCTTTTCATGCAATTTGGACCTTCGTGTAACTTCCATACAATTCATACAGCTCGCTATCATATAATTCGACACACGTTTTTATCTAACAATCACAAACAATAAAATAGCTATCCGTAACCTATCAGACCCCTTTTTATAATAAAACAATTCTAAACAATATCTTTACACAATCAAACAAGAAAAATGCAAAATATCCGTGAACAACTATCAAACATACATTTCTTAAATCCTGATTACGTTTGATATTAAAGAGACTCAATAATTCTTTCAACACAAAATTCAATATTTCGCAATTATAAAACTAAGAATGCATACAAAATAGATACTTATAAACTAACAACAAAACATCTATAAAATCACAAATAAAATGTAAACGTACCTTCTTGTGCAGAACACAAGTTACAAAATCACCAATCTCTGGGAACAACATTAGCAAAAAAAACATCTTTACGGTTCCAGAGTCAGGAAAACAAAGAAAGATATTCGCACCACAAACGAGGATATCAGGAACAAATTACTTATCAAATTAATACGCCTAAAACATAGTCCCTTCATTCCAAAGAAAATTCCCAATTTCTCTTCAAAAACAAACTATAAAAATATATGTATCAAAACGTTACATAACTTATGCAGACTATTATTCTCTTCAACCCTTATGAACAATGTGAATTTAAACAATACAATAATCATTATCAATACGCCATGCATATTCATGAGCATTAGTCCTTTTTGCTGATCCTACAAGTCTCTTAAATAATGATGCCAGAGAAAGCACAGGGCGACCAACGACCTCTGCCACGGAAACGCCCCGGCACCTGCGATATCTCACGTGCGAGAAACATAACTAGCGTTGGCAGCGATAAGGACCGTACGTGAGAAAAAGGGTGCGAAACCATGAAAGTCTCTTGCAAGGAATGGCACTACGCATAGTAGACCATAAAACAACAGTGTCCAGTCCAAGAATTAGAGACAAAGAAACGGAGAAAACATTGAAACATTGAACTTTATTACAGGAAAGATAGCATTAGGTCCGTAGGACCTTTCTTACAGCTAGTCCTGATCTAAGCAAAATGGTTATAATCGAAATGGGAATACATAGGAACAAACTTTTTATGATGAAACGCAGACACACGCAATAATAGTAATATAAGAATAAGATCATTTTTTACCGACATGTGATATACAGATATCACAATACGGGCAGTACAACCATACATCATCAGAACACACACACACATATATATACACGCACACGCACTTGGTTTAAACTGTTTTATTTAACGTTTGTGCATTATTTACAAAAAACGCATATTGAGTAAACAACAACAAGCATAATGCTTATAGTGGTGTTCACTATTTCTAGAAAATTACATATAATATAAATGGCGGCTATTGTACAGTTTAAATGAAAAGCTTGCAAACATGAAAAGAAAATTGAATGAAAATTGTACATCAACACGCACTTGACACGCACACACACACAGAAGATCAACTAACTTATAAGGCAAGCCAGCATAACACGACACACTAACCAAATAAAGGATCAGGTAGCAAAGTAAAACAAACAAACGTTCATGACCTAATATATACCATCTTAGATTATGAAGGAATCACCATGCCAATATATAATGCAGTAATATTATCTTAGATACTAGAAGGAGTAATACACGAGAATGTGTTCTTATCACACCAAGTTGAGAGAGAGAGAGAGAGAGAGAGAGAGAGACAGACAGACAGACAGACAGACAGACAGACAGACAGACAGACAGACAGACAGACCGACACAGAATCTCATCCCGTTACATCTATATATGTCATTGTTTGAGGGGGTTTTCTCGTAACTGCTTGTTTCTGTAATTGTAGATGGGTCTTCACGAACATGAGCGAACAGGATGCCAAGGATCGGTTGCTGTCTGAAGGCAAACAAGATTTCCTTTTCTTTGTCAGAACTGACAAAAAAAATTTCATTTCAGGTAAATGTCATTGGAATGTAGCGTTCACATGCATTTTTTTCTGATGATCATTGTAACCGGAGCCCTAGAGAGGGTCCGTATCCTCATTATTTGTTCTCAGGGGGAGGCTGAAGATTGCCGAGGAGAGCAACTCTTTATCTTACCTTTACTCTGGCCCTATGTAATGTAGCTGCACAATCAGTCTAGTCTATGCCTCGCGTTGTGTTCAATACATGTGCCTACAATACTAGCCGACCTCGGTATTCAGAGGAAACCCTGTGTGTTTCTTAGTAATCTAGACTGTGCGTTACATAAATATTGTGATATGTGTTTTGGATTAGAGTTTGCCACGTACAGTACAGTTTTAACAACACATGTTTACGGGACAACAGTCAAGGAGAGGCAGAAGTTACAATACATGACACGAAAGCAAGCTCACACACTTACGTTCGTTCACCGACACACGCATGTTCACGCTCACCTCTCGTACGTACAGTGATGTTCACCATAACTCATAGGAAACAGTTACAAGGTTTTATTTTACACTATATTACATGAAAAGCAAGTAACAAACCCATCAAACAAAGCACCAAACAATCCTTCAATCAGTCTTACCTAGCGTTTACCCCCAACTCCGATTCAGTAGTAACTAGCACCTACGGCTCGTTTCTTACGTATGTTTATCTCATTCCTGTTCTGTTTCACACACAAGACAGACACGGCAACAAACAAGCAAAACACACAGCATTTGTTCAACGCTGAGAGACAACGATCAAGCAAAACACACAGCATTTATTCAACGCTGAGAGACAACGATCAAGCAAAACACACAGCATTTGTTCAACGCTGAGAGACAACGATCAAGCAAAACACACAGCATTTGTTCAACGCTGAGAGACAACGATCAAGCAAAACACACAGCATTTGTTCAACGCTGAGAGACAACGATCAAGCAAAACACACAGCATTTGTTCAACGCTGAGAGACAACGATCAAGCAAAACACACAGCATTTGTTCAACGCTGACAGACAACGATCAAGCAAAACACACAGCATTTGTTCAACGCTGACAGACAACGATCAAGCAAAACACACAGCATTTGTTCAACGCTGACAGACAACGATCAAGCAAAACACACAGCATTTGTTCAACGCTGACAGACAACGATCAAGCAAAACACACAGCATTTGTTCAACGCTGACAGACAACGATCAAGCAAAACACACAGCATTTGTTCAACGCTGACAGACAACGATCAAGCAAAACACACAGCATTTGTTCAACGCTGAGAGACAAAACGAACTACGAAACAGAGACAGAGTACACACTTGTGCAGCGTGTAAGAAAGAGAGAGAAAAAGACGAGGGAAAGAGAGCAAGCACTTATTCAGCGCTGACTGACGGGACTCGCAGAGCCGGCCTCGTTTATAGTCTCTCAAAGACTCGGTACTAATCTTCTGTGATCGCTGTGGGCTGGCTGTAAGGGAGGGGATGGGGGTATAGATCTACAGGAAAGGTGGGGGTGACTAGAAGGAAGGTGGGGTAACTGAGTACCTGCAACTCTGAGCTAGTAGGGCTCTCCCGCTACAGTCATTAAAGAATGTTTACAGTTATAAAAAATGTGCAGACAGAATATAAGTTAAATATTAGCAAAGTCGTTTTTCGGGGTCAATCACTGTCGGATGCTTTGAAGCGCATTGTCATCAGCCAATCAACTGTTTCACATCAGCCATATGTGACACTGGTACTTACTGACAGTTAGTATTGCTATTATTATTGATCTGCAAACTCTCCTTTCCCTAGCTTTGCAAAGCTCATTGTATACAATATTGAACTCTAGTTACCAATCTGAAACATGTAGGTGTTGACTGTCTTCCAAAACAATCCGTGTTATCTCATGATTCAGATACGTATTGCAGTCACTAATCGAGAAATCACTTTTCGCAGCAGAAGTCCGACTTTCGAACAACAAACAAAATGTTTTCACAAAAATGCTTCATGACGTCCTATGAAACCTGGTAAATTGACGTAATATAAAACATCAGGTTATCTCGTGTCTTCTCATAATACAGATCCTTGGGTTTTTCAATGTTAGGTGATTTACGTTAGTATTTGAGCAAGGGCTATGCGCACTGAAACGTCGTCTGCAATAGCCAACATGGACCATGCGGTCAGTTTTCGCTATGAAAACATGTTTTCGTCACACAAAATCATGTCAGAATAGCAACATGAATTAATATTGTGTTTTCAGCGTAGCAAAAAGGGTCCGATATTGAGACTCGAACAGGTGTTATAGGGCTCGTCGACATTATACTTGTCTCGTCTAAATATCGGACCCTATTCCTACATTGAAAACACAATAGCTGTTGATAATTATGCCCAGTTTCCGCAAGAGATGCAATTGGGTCGTGAACTGAAATAGGCACGGCACATACTAATATGAGCTGTTCTTCTATATGCAAATCTACAAATCTATTATTCCATATTTTTGATATTTCAACGTTCATTCTGTATATTAGGCCTTCGAGGCAGTAACAAATGTATCGGTATTTTGTATAAATCACTCCTTTCCCTGATTGACGGTACCAAGCGGCAAGTGGCCTGCCGACAATTAAACAATACAGCACGGTGTGACAACATAACACATACGTGCACATCCTTTGAAAGGCATGACTTACGCAGGTTCTGGAACAATTTTGAGTCTTTGATGACACAATAACAACCCTATAGTTGTGTAGGGAACTGTATATTTGTGTTGGCATTCTCTTTAGATTTTATTTTAATTGAAACATGTCAATGCACTCGTCTATTTTCAGTGAAACTCGATCCCGACAGGGTTGAGAAATATCAAATACATCACGGCGTCAAAGGTTACTGGGTAGAACCACAGCATGGCTTTGTCGACCTGAGCGATCTAGTTGAACACTACAGGCAGTTTGATGGCGTTTGGGGGCATACTCTTGGAAACAGAATCGATGCCAACACATCTGCAACGTAACGGTGGCTTTCATGCACAATCCCCATTGCTTTAGTTTTTTTTTTTTGCTGGAAAATAATATATGTGTAATCCCTGCTACAATATCATCTCTGAATCGGCACCTGCCTATCTTTCTGAACTGGTCTCCCTCTACACTCCCTCTCGCACCCTTCGTTCTTCTGATGATGCTCGACTTCTCCGTCAAGGTCGCTTTAAACGCAAGGCTCATGGCTTTCGCACGTTTTCGTACTATGGACCTCAGTTATGGAATTCACTCCCCTTTCAATTACGTCACTCTCCATCCATTTCATCTTTTAAGTCCAATTTGAAAACTCACCTGTTCCAACAACACTACGGATAGTTCCTTAGTATAGAGTCTGGGGATGTGAGATGTGCATGATGTGTTGTTTGAATCTGACAGTGATTGTATGATTTTTGTATACATGTATTGTTGTCACGCGCTTTGAACTTCTGATAAGGCGCTTTATAAATGCCCGTTATTGAGTCACTTGATAAAAAGTGACTCTATGTAATCGGTCAGTGTTAGTCTGTCCGGCCGGCCGTCCGGCCGGCCGGCCGTCCGTAGACACCACCTTAACGTTGGACTTTTCTCGGAAACTATCAAAGCGATCGGGCTCATATTTTGTTTAGTCGTGACCTCCAATGACCTCTACACTTTAACGATGGTTTCGTTGACCTTTGACCTTTTTCAAGGTCACAGGTCAGCGTCAAAGGAAAAATTAGACATTTTATATCTTTGACAAAGTTCATCGGATGTGATTGAAACTTTGTAGGATTATTCTTTACATCAAAGTATTTACATCTGTAGCCTTTTACGAACGTTATCAGAAAAACAAGGGAGATAACTAGCCTTTTCTGTTCGGCAACACACAACTTAACGTTGGGCTTTTCTCGGAAACTATAAAAGTGACCGGGCTCAAATTTTATGTGAACGTGACTCATTGTGTTGTGAATAGCAATTTCTTCCTGTCCATCTGATGCCTCATATAATATTCAGAACTGCGAAAGTGACTCGATCGAACGTTTGCTCTTCTTGTTATTATTATTATTATTATTATTCCCTTTGTTAGACAAATGATATTCACAAAATAGTATGTATAACCAAGCGACATGTTTGCACACATAAATGGTAAGATGATTTGTGTCTTTGTTTGTGTGTGTGTGTGTTTGATTATGTGTGAGTGATAGTGTGTGTGTGTGTGTGTGTGAAGAGAAAAGCTGCAGGCAGTTCAACTTGCAGATACCAAAAGTATATAATGAGTTCTCCCTTTCAGGGGAATTCCCACCGCACTTACGATTCTTGCGAGGGTAGAGGGAGGAAAAGGCCGGAAGGGACTGTCCCGCATTTGTTGTTAGCACCGTTCAGTCTGAGTATCTGGGGCATAGACGATTTGATTGTCTAAACAGTGCATGCGAAACATAACATATACAGGAAATGCCGATACCATACTGACTTGACATGGCGTCAAGTTAATTTCACGAGAAAAGTTCTTTAGTTTGATTACAGAGACCTGTATCAAAAATAAGTCTAAAATGACACCAGATTGCGAAATATGAATTTACAACGCAAAAAGTCAACATTATCAAAACATTCTTGAGGATGAAAGTCGCTTGTTCATTTCAATGCCTGTTATTCTCTCCGGTGCCAGGAGAAAAGGTTTCGTACAACTCTCGCTTACTCCATTACACATGTCGTATGCATTAAGAGCGATTACTTCCCTTTGGTTATTTGATATATTAAAACAATCTTGAGTAAGACTGGGTTGTTGTTGTTTTTATATTTAGTCAAGTTTTGACGAAATATTTTAACATCGAGGGGGAATCGAAACGAGGGTCGTGGTGTATGTGCGTGTGTGTGTGCGTGTGTGCGTGTGTGTGTGTGTCTGTGTGTGTGTGTAGAGCGATTCAGACTAAACTACTGGACCGATCTTTATGAAATTTGACATGAGAGTTCCTGGGTATGAAATCCCCGAACGTTTTTTTCATTTTTTTGATAAATGTCTTTGATGACGTCATATCCGGCTTTTCGTGAAAGTTGAGGCGGCACTGTCACGCTCTCATTTTTCAACCAAATCAAGTAGTCTTCGACGAAGCCCGGACTTCGGTATTGCATTTCAGCTTGGTGGCTTAAAAATTAATTAATGACTTTGGTCATTAAAAATCTGAAAATTGTAAAAAAAAATAAAAATGTATAAAACGATCCAAATTTACGTTTATCTTATTTTCCATCATTTGCTGATTCCAAAAACATATAAATATGTTATATTCCGATTAAAAACAAGCTCTGAAAATTAAATATATAAAAATTATTATCAAAATTTTTTTTTCGAAATCAATTTAAAAACACTTTCATCTTATTCCTTGTCGGTTCCTGATTCCAAAAATATATAGATATGATATGTTTGGATTAAAAACACGCTCAGAAAGTTAAAACGAAGAGAGGTACAGAAAAGCGTGCTATGCGGCATAGCGTAACCACTACCCCGCTCTTCTTGTCAATTTCACTGCCAATGCCGTGAGCGGTGGACCACGAGTATACGGTCTTGCTGCGTTGCATTGCGTTCAGTTTCATTCTGTGAGTTCGACAGCTACTTGACTAAATATTGTATTTTCGCCTTACGCGACTTGTTTTTTGTTTTTTTCGGGAACCGGGGGAGGGGGGGCGGGGGCGGTGATTATTTTCATAGCAAACTATCTGTGTCCAGATAGGGGAGGGAGGGAGGTACTACACAAAACTTAAATGGTGCTCATATGCACACAAACCTACTCTTACTCGGCGATGGCATTTTGTGATCAATGTTGTTGGTTTGTTCGCCAGGGGGTGAAAGAGACAGAGACAGAGAGACAGAGACAGAGAGAGAGAGAGGGAGAGACACAAACCGACAGAGTGTGCGTGTGTGTGTGTGTGTGTGTGTGTTTGTGAGTATGTGTGTGTATGTGCATTCTGTGTGTGTGTGACCGTGTGTTCACGATGCGTGTGTGCGTGAATGTGTGTGTGCTGTGTGTGTGTGTGTGTGTGTGTGTGTGTGTGTGTGTGTGCGTGCGTGTGTGACCGTGTGTGCTCGGTGCGTGTGTGCGTGTATGTGCATGTGTGTGCGTGTATGTGCATGTGTGTGCGTGTACGTACATGTGCGTGCGTTCGTGTGTGCGTCTGTGTGTGTGTGTGTGTGTGTGTGTGTGTGTGTGTAAGTGTGTGTGTGTGTATGTGTGTGTATGTGTGTGTGTGTGTGTGTGTGTGTGTGTGAGCGTTCGTGTTTGGTGCGTGTATGCGCGCGCGTGTGTGTGTTTACGTGTGTGTACGTGTGCGTGTGTGTATGTGTGTGTGTTTGTGTGTGTGTATATATGTGTGTGTGTGTGTATGTCTGTGTGTGTGTATGTGTGTTTGTGTGTGTGTGTGTGTATATATATGTGTGTGTGTGTGTGTGTGTTTGTGTGTGTGCGTATACTTATGTGTGTTTGTGTGTGTGTGTGTGTGTTGTCACAATCCGATGGGAGGATTTTCACGTGTCCGGCTCTTTCAAGATTCAATCTCGAATTTTGTTAATGTTGTCTAGGGTATGATTATTTGGCGGCTGTTCGCTTTTATATTTAGTGATATGCGTGGTTTCTTTTAACTTAATTGAACGATAGACAGACTCAAAAGTATCGACAGAAAGAATAAACACTGGAAGCAACTGGACGAACACAACTACAATGAGTGAAAAACGGCTTTAATTTTGGTTACTCATCTTCATGCATCGACGTACTCGGCACTACAGGTCAAGGATCAGGTGTGAGAGGTTTGATCTTGCCGAAATGAGCGACTGTAAGCTCTCGGAGTGTTTATACACGGCGTCGGTGATGAAGATGATGTCTTTAAAGTTTAATGTCTTGACGATGAGTTCAACGGTGATGATGATGTCCTTGATGATGTGACGAACGATGTTGAGGATGCCCTTGATGTCTTCGACGATGAGGTGAATGACGATGATGATGCCCTGGATATCTCGGCGATGGGGTGAACGGTGATATCAGTTCTTTAACACGGTTCCATCTCTCTCTCAGTTGGCGTCCGATTCATCTCCAGCTTGCATCTACACGAGCGTCTAACCAGCATCTAAACAGCATCTAAACCTGTCGATCAAAGTGAAAACAACATGTTATCATCAGCTTTATGAGCCTAACATCTATCTAATCATTCTGACCGTTACTTACAACCAATGGAATTTTGGATTTCGTCCAACTGCTTCGCCTTTGAAACACACAAAACAGATGAACGTAGGGATGAAAATGTGCCGCTCTACTTCTGAAATGAAGAACGATATTATTACTTCCCTTTTTCCTACTTTAGCAGTTTCTTACCTGCATAATTCAGGTTTGTGATGAAAACATAACTCCCGAAAAAAAACTTGAATTGTTCTCCAAAATGGAACGAGAATCAACTGATCTTGGTGAATGGACTCAAAGTAAAACTCTACGCTACGAATATAGGCCTTCGCACGTGTCTCAAAACAATTCAATAAAACAACTCTTCCATACATCTTTTAACGCGAAATACAAAAGACAAATATCTCAAGTCTTTATTGATAGAAATCATCGTATGAATTTGCAAATCTAATAATCTTTCATACGGTGTAGGCGTAGAGATCTATCATAACCATTTCCAACCTCGTGTTTTCCTCTGTGTCATTCTTCCTTTTTGACGTCACGCTTTTGACGTCATTTCTCTTTACGGCGTTCCGTCTCGCAAGGAAATGACTTAAGGGTGTCACCCATGGAAATAAAATCCAATGTTACTATAATGCGTAACATGTGTGTGTGTGTTTGTGTCACCGTGCGTGCCCCCGTGTGTGATCGGTGCGTGTATGTGTATTGTTGTGCATGTGTGTATGCGTGTGTTTGCGTACATGTGCGTGCGTTCATGTGTGTCGCGTGTTTGTGCATGTGTGCACGCGAGCGTTTCCGAAGAGCCCGCCAAAGCCTCCATCAATCAGTGTTCTTAGGAAACTGTACAGCAGACGGAGCAACTAAGTAAGAATCCAAGATGTCCGTGGATCTTCCTGAAACATTGGATATTCCAAGCATAAACATAAGCAGATTGGAGCCAAAGAACCCAAACACTGTCGGAGCCTTTACCGTTCTCACAAGGCAGATTATAGTCACACAGTAAGAATCCAGGCGACCCCCCGGCATCTTCAAGCTTAAACAGGGGCAAGCTGCAGCCAAAGACTAAAAACCGCTGCCTGAGTTTTTCCCAGGAATGCAGATGTAGCTACACATTAAGTGTCAAAGCGTTTCCAAGGCCTTCTTTAAACGTTGGTAGTCTCAGTCTTGACCATGCAGAGCTCTGTACCGTCGGCTTTGGCCACCTTGCGGTGGAGGTTGATGCGGTGGAGGTTGAAGGGGATGTTGTTGCAGACGAAGAGCGACTTAAAAGTGCTGCGGAAATGCTGGCTCATGATGCAGTACAGGATGAAGTTGACAGCGCTATTCACCAGCACCAGCATGTCCATCAGATCGCCCAGGTGGATGTAGACGTCGTTAAAGAAACCTTCGTCCACGGCCCAGATCAAGACCAGGATGCCTTGCGGGATCTCGGTGACGATGAAACAGATGACGACAGCCAGGAGCATCATCGTGGTGCGGTTGTGCTCGTTAGACTTGTGGTCGGGGTCGACGATTCGTGTAACTTTGTTGAACAGCCTGGCTCGCCGCTTCTTGACCTGCTGCATGGCGATGATGAGCAGCGTGGAGAAGAAGGCCATCAGGACGCAGGGCAGGATCTTGAAGACCACACCAAACAGCCAGCGCACGAACTGCGTGTAGGTCGGATTGTCTTGCGCTAGCTGGCTGGCCACGATCGAGTAGCAAGACACGTTCCTGTTCAGCCCAGACCCATTGTCCTGCACGCTGTAGACGAAGTAGAGGGGCAAGCACGATACAATAGCGGCCACAACCACTACGGCCACAGCCAATTTGGCCCTGGCCAAGCAGCACATCCGAGCGGCAATGGCGTGCTGACAGACGAAGATGTATCGGAAGATTGCCAGCGTGACGGTTAGCCACATGGCCATGTTGTGACACGTCACGATGAAAAGCAAGTGAAAGAGGATGAAGTTTATCCAGCCCCGGCTGTGTTGCGCCGTCATACAGCCAGGAGAGGTGATGATGTAGAAGTAGATGGCCATGATGGGATAGGTACTCATGACCAGTATGTCGGCAATGGCCAGGGCGGTGAGGATGAAGTTGGTGGGGCTCCTCATGTGCTTGCGGGTCAGTACGATGATGCTGAGCACGTTGCTGACGATGCCGAAGATGCACACCGTCACGGAGAGGTAGCCGTGGACCCGGTTGTAGGAAACGCCGAAGCGAGCGAAGGCAGATTCAGGCGGAGAATATGATCCGGCCTCATCCAAACTGGCGTCCATGGT
The DNA here is from genome assembly GCF_037325665.1 of Littorina saxatilis. Classification (NCBI taxonomy): domain Eukaryota; kingdom Metazoa; phylum Mollusca; class Gastropoda; order Littorinimorpha; family Littorinidae; genus Littorina; species Littorina saxatilis. The sequence continues at coordinate 16,366,924 of NC_090252.1, read as the reverse complement.
GTCGTTGAAACCGCCGAAGATGTAGTCTGCAAAGTTGTCCATGATGCGATGGTCACTGCAGCCTAATCGGCCTCAGACGTACTTCGTTGGTTGGGTATCTGCAAAATTATATTGCTATTATGTAGATTGTGCGCGTTAGAGTGTTGATAATGTGAAGGCAAGAGTAATTACGAAGTTACAGAAGTTCCTTCCTTGCTGGGTATAACGGCTTATTAGCGCCAAAACCACATAATCGAATAAAAATTACTAATCTTCCTCAGATAAAAAAAATAAAAGTTGAACTCAGTTGCATGCGGGCTGCTTCAACCCTGAAGTTGTTTTGCCTTTGTTTCTTTTTTACATTTAGTCAAGTTTTGACTAAATGTTTTAACATAGAGGGGGGAATCGAGACGAGGATCGTGGTGTACGTGTGTGTGTGTCTGTCTGTCTGTGTGTATGCCGATCTTTATTAAATTTGACATGAAAGTTCCTAGGTATGATATCCTCACATGTTTTTTCATTTTTTTGATAAATGTCTTTGATGACGTCATATCCGGCTTTTCGTGAAAGTTGAGGCGGCACTGTCACGCTCTCATTTTTCAACCAAACTGGTTGAAATTTTGGTCAAGAAATCTCCGACAAAGCTCGGACTTAGGTATTGCATTTCAGCTTTGTGGCTTAAAAATTAATTAATGACTTTGGTCAATAAAAATCTGAAAATTGTAAAAACATTATTATTTTTATAAAACAATCCAAATTTACGTTCATCTTATTCTCTATCATTTTCTCATTCCAAAAACATATAAATATGTTATATTTGGATTAAACACAAGCTTTGAAAATTAAACATATAAAAATTATGATCAAAATTAAATTTTCGAAATCAATTTAAAAACACGTTCATTTTATTCCTTGTCGGTTCCTGATTCCAAAAACATATAGATATGATATGTTTGGATTGAAAACACGCTCAGAAAGTTAAAACGAAGAGAGGTACAGAAAAGCGTGCTATCCTTCTCAGCGCAACTACTACCCCGCTCTTCTTGTCAATTTCACTGCCTTTGCCATGAGCGGTGGACTGACGATGCTACGAGTATACGGTCTTGCTGCGTTGCATTGCGTTCAGTTTCATTCTGTGAGTTCGACAGCTACTTGACTAAATGTTGTATTTTCGCCTTACGCGACTTGTTTCCTTTTATGTTTTGTTTTTTGTAAGGCGTCCTTCTTCGTTGGTCTTTTTTCCAATCACATCAATTATTCACAGAATATTTCTTAATCTTAATTTCAAATCAAACATACAAATGATATCAATTGGCGCGCCATTTCGATATTTACCAATACACATTTTAGCGACAATTAACAAATGATTTATATAACAAACCATTTCAGTGGAAACATTTTCATCTGGTGGGAATCCTGGCAACACTATCTTTGCTGTCAAACTCATAGATACGCCAAATTGTCCATTTACTCTATAAACAACGTTCAACCAAATACCACGAATCTTCCGGCAGAAAAAAAAGTTCTATATACTCTGTCTCATTATAACAATACATAGGATAAACTTTTCAACAATTCCCATTTAAAACAGAATTATATTAGTGGGGTAAATATTATGCAACATGTTCCAATGCAATTCTCTCAATCTGGTCTCAGGGGAAACTTTCTGAACAATTAGCCAATGCCAGGGGGTAATTTCAACATCAAATTTGTGCAACTAAAATTGAAGACAACATGGATTCTTATACTCCAGATTTAATAAATACTGAAAGAGAGAGAGAGAGAGAGAGAGAGAGAGAGAGAGAGAGAGTGTCTGTATGTGTGTGTGTGTGTGTGTGAGTGCGTGCGCGCGCGCGTGTGTGTGTGTGCGTGTGTGCCACGTGTGCGTGTGTGTGTGTATATGTGTGTGTATGATGTGTGTGTGTGTATGTGTGTGTGTGTGTGCCACGGTGTGTGTATGTGTGTGTGTGTGTGTGTGTGTGTGTGTGTGTGTGTGTGGTGCTGATGTACAGTAACAATTAAGCGTCCGTTCTTACTATGCACACTTTGTAGAATGCAAACTATTACAATGACGGTGTGAATAAAATGTCACTTAATCAGCGTACATGTCCAATCACACAGTTGATACAAAGTCAGCATTATTGTCCAAAACCAAAGAAGTCTCTATTTACATCAGAATCCGGTATTGAAGAAAAATGTGAAGTAAGCATAACTCATTTCAACTAGTTTTGATGACAGGCAGTCCTGTTTGAAACCAGGATTCAAAACCGGACGAAACACTGAACAGATTTAATTAACTGCAGTAGAAATAAACAAGCATCCACAACTGAAGTGCTTACATGCATTCCTGAGTACAAGGGAGCTCACTTATTCGCAAAAGTCCTGACTCCACAATCGTGCTGGTTTAAATTTAGAACCGTCGTTTCCAACCGTTGCAGAAAAACGGCTACACTGCAGTCAGGGGCGGGGGTTCCAAATGTCTGTTCAAGTAGGGACAGATCGATGACGCGAAGCATTTAGTTGAGGGCACGAAGCGCCCGAAACTCCTGCGGGGGGTGGGGGGGTGGGGGATGTAGATAAACAACAAGGAAAATGGAGCAATCTGGTGCAGTCTGAGCCAAGAAACTTCCCCTAACACACCTTCCAAAAAGTTCATTTAAGAAGACAAATTTAGATCAAAACAAGAAAAATCGGTGTAACCAGAGCCAACTACCTTCCAAAACCGTCAGTTAGACGACAAAGGCCGGTTTCTAGTG
>NC_090252.1:16348052-16363989 GCF_037325665.1 Littorina saxatilis | reverse complement strand
CCGGTTCCTAGTGGGGTTCGGGAGAATGCCCCCCCCCCCCCCCCCCCCCCCCTCCCCCTCCACGGAAAATGTTGATAAAAACATGGACAATGGAGCAATCTGGTGCAATCTGAGCTATCATTTATTCTTTATTTTTACATTTATTTCTTGCTTTTTGTTAAGGCTGCCCCCCCCCCCCCATGGATCCGCCTCTGACAGTGATATATCATGTTCACGTAACAGCTTACCCAAGCATGCACAATGTTATTGTTGAACATTAACTTTCATTGATAGTGTTCAAACCAGAGCCAACAAATTACCCAACTACCTTCCAAAACCGTCATTTAAACGACAAATGCCGGTTCTTAGTGAGGTCCGGGGGCACCACCCCCCCTCTCCCGGAACGTTTAGATAACAAACAAGGACAATGGAGCAATCTGAACTATAAATATTTCTTTATTTTTACATTTCTTTCTTGCTTTTTTTAAGGCTGGGGGCGGGGGGGGGTGTGTTTGCGGAAACCGCGGAAACACCCCCTGCATCCGCCCCCGACAGTGATATACCATGTTCACGTAACAGCGAACCCAAGCATGCACAATTGTTGGTGATCATTATTTTTCATTGATAGTGTTCAAACAGAATGTAAAATCCCGATAAAAAAACAAGAAATTGAACAAAATAAATGAGAAATCAAGAACTGACCAGCAAAACCACAAACAACATGAGACTTAACAACAATCAAAAAAGACAACAATGTCAATAACAGCGTATCGTGTTTGATTGCGTGGTTAGTTGAACCCGATGTTGACTTTGCCATGGTTTCTTTTAACGGACAATTCAATGTCATTACACCCCCGGTATAGGGGTGTGTATAGGTTTCACTCGATGTGTTTGTGTTCGCAAGTAGATCTCAAGAATGAACGGACCGATCGTCACCAAACTTGGTGAACAGGTTCTATACATTCCTGAGACGGTCCTTACAAAAATTGGGACCAGTCAAACACACGGTTAGGGAGTTATTGGTGGATTAAAATTATACAAGGCCTGGTATAGACGGACACCCCCGTTGGTCAAAGGGAAATAACCATTCTCACTGCCACCAACTGAGAAGGTTATTTCCCTTTGACGGGGGTGTAGTTCCTATCGGAGGAATTTCTTGTTATGTGTAGCGAACATCTGAGATTGTTCTTGATAACGATAGAGTCATTTGAATTGTGTATTGTGTACGTGATTGTGTTGCATTTATTTAAAGTTTATTTGTTTTTAAATGCGTATTGTTGCTGTTATGAAGATTATTATATTTAAGATTGATTTAAGGCGCTTATATTGTGTATTGTTGCTGTTATTAAGATGATTATATTTAAGACTAGCAGTCAGGCCCGGCTTCGCCCGGGTGTTTCTGCTCTCCCCTCTCTCAGAAACCTCTCGAATCTTATTCCAATGTGGATAAGAAAAATGACAGTGTGAGCTCATACATTTGGATGTATAGGCAAGGCAAGTTTCTATTTGGTTCAACGTGTTCTTCGTGATTTGTTTACCCCTTCTCACACCCACTGTAGTTACCGTCTGATCAAAGCACGCATACCTCATGAGTGAGCGCGTCATACCTTTTTGAACAGGGGAGAGAAATCTGTAAATTCTCGTGATCTTTCACTGAGGCGATCGTTTCGTAAACATTATTCGCGATGATCTGGAAGGCAGGGAGGGGGAGCAGGGGGCAGGGTTAGTATGTGTGTGGGGGGGGGGGGGGGGGCGGCGGGATGATAGCGGGCGGGGGGTAACCCTTGAGAATGACACGGTATACTGGTTTGATGAGAGTTACCTCCCTTCCGTGGGTGACAAACCATGACTTACCTCCCTTGCACTATATAGACTGTATTGATAGATGGGGAGGGTAATTATCCGAGGAAGGAAACAATGTCTGGAGAAACTAAAACCCAGGTGCACATTTGTGGGTCCAGGGCAGTGTGCATGCAAAATATCTTGTGCTTATCTTTTGCCATCTCTGAGGTATGGCGACCACAGACAGACACACACACACACACACACAGACAGACAGACACTCTCTTTTATTTATATGTATAGATTGTAAGGCGCTTAGAACTATTTTAGGATTTGCGCCCTATCAATACCCGTATCATTATATCATTAATGTCAAAGCTTCGTGCAGCGAGCTTTGGGAAGTCGACTTTATATCAGGATTTATGTACACAAAATACAACAAGGAAAGTACAAATACAATATACCTGGACAATCAGTTTTTAATAACGGAACTACTGGCTTCTGTTGCGCAATCATAAGCATATGTGACCCTCCACCACGAAATGAGTCGCATGTCACCTTTGCAAGATTTTCATATTTTTACATTTTCCTAAAGAGTTGTTTATGCTCTATCCAGTGGTGAAAACCGTTTTAGAAAAGAGCGAAAACTGTTTGAGTTATAAGCCTGTGACTAAGGTGACCCTCACACTGTTACCAGACACCCCAGGACTTATATTAAGCCTAGCGCAGAACCGCGCGAGGTGACATGCGACTCATTTCGTGGTGGAGGGTCACATATCGGGCTGCGGACCGAGAGGTCGTGGGTTCGAATCCCATCAGGGGCAAGTGGGTTTTTCGGGCTTCGGCCGGCTCCTACCCAGATTGGACGTATGGGAAGGCTGGGATCACTCAGCCGAGTGTCATTCATTTCACGAATGCGACTTTGAGGATGCCAACGTAGTTGTATCCTAGCCAACACCGCATGTGCAGCAGTTCTCGCGCTGGTTGACACCACAAGTCTCACATCGTAATCACCATTCCAATCATTAATCATCCAAAAATTAAAACAATTGTCTCGGCTCTTGTCGCCCTTCATGCCCAGAGCTTTCATGGTGACCTTGGTCTCAGGGTTCGGAGGGTCGAAGGATGATTTTGTATCAACAAGGCCAACGTGGTGTGTAAAATGTAATTACAGAAAAGGATCAGAAGCCTACTAAAACGACAAAAGTTCAGTTATGGTTGTGAATATTGTCTGCACTAAGCAGTGCTTTTAGTCAAGTAGCTCAGGCTCCTTCTTTCATCGTTACATAAGGTTAAACATATGGATTACAAAATACTATGACTCTGAGTTTGAACTGTCTAAAGGCGCCACGAACCACTAATGACGTAATGAAAACGAACTTAGAATACGGGTTCTGTCACTAAATGCACAGACTGGGGAAATATCGTATTTAAAAAACGATTATTAAAGTGGTCCAATCGTGCTGCAAACAAAGCAGTGTCTTCACCAATTTCAAGTAAAGAAGTAGACACTTGTACTTTGTTTGTTTGTTTGTTTAACGCCCAGCCGACCACGAAGGGCCATATCAGGGCGGTGCTGCTTTGACATATAACGTGCGCCACACACAAGACAGAAGTCGCAACACAGGCTTCATGTCTCACCCGGTCACATTATTCTGACACCGGACCAACCAGTCCTAGAACTAACCCCATAATGCCAGACGCCAGGCGGAGCAGCCACTAGATTGCCAATTTTAAAGTCTTAGGTATGACCCGGCCGGGGTTCGAACCCACGACCTCCCGATCACGGGGCGGACGCCTTACCACTAGGCCAACCGTGCCGGTAGACAGACACTTGTACTGAGTTTACAGACATTGACAAGGAGTAAAACGAGACTGCACGAACTTTTCCCAGACGTGACGCAAAACATAATAATATCAAAGCCGCCACTTGAGATTTTAGTTCCTCTGCTAAAAATAATAACTCCGACCCCATTACAGATTGAAAACAAGTAAAGGCACAGTCCTTCTCTTGAAAACAGTTCTACTCACTTTCTCAGAACCACCTAGGCTCTTGAGTGCAATGAGACCATCTTTCCACGTTGACACATTCGTGACCCTCCACCACGAAATGAGTCGCATGTCACCTTTGCATGATTTTCATATTTTTACATTTTCCTAAAGAGTTTTGTATACTCTATCCAGTGGTGAAAACCGTTTTAGAAAAGAGCGAAAACTGTTTGAGTTATAAGCCTGTGACTAAGGTGACCCTCACACTGCTAGTTGACACCCCCGGACTTATATTAAGCCTAGCGCAGAACCGCGCGAGGTGACATGCGACTCATTTCGTGGTGGAGGGTCACATATTAAGAGTTAACATTATGACTGCTTTCTACACAGACTGGATTTTCTTTTCTTGATGACATCAGTGGCTTTGGAGAAATGAATTCATCAAAACATTCCCACTTTGCATTGAATTTAATTATATAAAGGCCGTTGATGTTTGGGAACTGTCCTAGTGAAGGGATGGTCTTATCACATGTAAAATTGTGACTAGATCTGAGATGAATAGTTTACGCTAGAAGGGGTATGCTTTTAAAAATAAGCTTCAACAAACTTCTGCCAGAAATACAAAAACAAATAGACTGCTAAAATTGTATTTCTTTATTTAATTGGAACATTTCATCAGCTAAGTTCATTATCTGTCCCGACATTTTTTTTCACACGTCAGTTACGGGCTTTCAATCCCGAAGGCTATTTCCGAGTAGCTACGAACGTAAACGGAATTTCCGATGTGTACGGATGCTTATTGATTAGAGTTGTCGTTCGTGTCTCGCTAACCCAGTACACGGTAGCGCTGGAATGAGTGCAATCCGAGCTACGAACTTTGCCGATTGCATTCTATAGATGATCGTCTCTGCTGCAGGGTCAATGTGTGAATTAATACGATAGAGCGGCGAAACTAATTGCACTCATCACTCGCTTAATCCATGCTGAGGCTTACAAACTCCCAGCCTGCAGAACATCATACAGCAGTCTTTCTTCCCTCGCACCATTGGCGAGTGGAACGCCCTCCCACCACAGGCAGTATCATCAACCTCGGTGGAAGCCTTCAAAAGTGACAAAACCCAGATCTAGACACCATGCACTGCAGCAGAAAACCTCTTGTACACCAGAGTTCCCATTTAATTGCCAGAAACACATTCACAGATACTTCAATATGTTGTTACTGGACTCCGAGTGCCTTTTTAGTTTCTACAAAATAATATAGCACTGATGATCTAACGTGATCAAGTTCAGTTAGATCTATAGACTAAGTTGTAACAGTTTACAGTCAGAAGCACCAGCATCAGCGTGTGCCAGTATGCATGTGGTTTGTGGCTCCTATACGCGTGCATGCTTTTTAATTAGAGGGTGTATTTCAGTTGTACGACAAGAAAAAGAAGTGCTTTCCTTCAAACCATCCAAAATATCCGTATTAGATGTTGTTGAACATGTGTTGCACACAGCAAACATTTTGAAATCTCCGAAGCTGCTTGCATAAAGATGACGCAGAGATCTGTACAGTATCTCTGGATGACACAAGGATAGTGTTCGACTCGGCTCTTTGACTTGGTAAACATCGGAACTTCCGATTACGTTCGTAGTTACTCGGAACCAGCCTTCGGGATTGAAAGCCCGCAACTGACGTGTGAAAAAAAATGTCGGGACATCCCGTAAGTGTTTGTCAGTTTGTCTACTTTAAAAAACAGTGATTGTAACGTTTTGTTTTGTCATAGATTAAATGTTCAATAGCATACCTTTTTTTTTATTCCAAATTGTACCAGTAATGTTGTATACTTAAGCGCCTAAACCACACGACACACAAACGAACAAATAGAAAACAAATATGCTCTCAAGAAATGAAGCTACTTCCTAATGCGGGAAGAAACGTTTGGCTAGAGCTAACCAATCAGCAAGTGCGATAAGATAAGTCTGCGCCAAGTCCCGGCCGAGTTGAGCGGCGCTCAACTGAGTTTCCGAGTTGCGGCAAAATGGTTTCAAATCATCTTAAGTCGGGGTAACACCCGGGAACTTGCCACTAATGTTTTACCAATGATAGCGTTACAAAAACATGTATTATCAGTCGCGGGCCAATCTGTATTAAATCGTTGGGGCCGTTCACATGGTAGACTTTTCGCCGCCTTGGCCACAACAACTCCGGAGCAATTTCAAACCAAGGAAAATTGGGGAAAAGTTGGTTGAAAGTCTGCTATGTGAACGGCGCTTTACACTTCAACTCAGTCACCCATCTACCTTGACCTACAGCCGGGTTCCTTACTTGAGCATGTTCAAAACTTCGAATCATACTGACTTTGTCTTGATGATAAAATTAGTATTTTGTGTTTTAACAATGTTTGTCTCCCAAGCTGCCAATTTAAGATTTTAACAGTTAGGTCTAGCACCTTCATCTTCTTCAGCCTTCCAGAATGTTGTGGTTACGTGTGAGCTCGTTTGCCCATTTGGGTTCCCCAAACTATACTCTGAAACCATAGTCAGCTTCACTCCGCTTTCGTTGAGTAGGCATGCTGGGTATTTTCGTGTTTCCATAACCCACCAAACTCTGACATGGATTGCAGGATCTTTTCCGTGCGCACTTGGTCTTGTGCTTGCGTGTATACACGAAGGAGGTTAAGTCACTAGCAGGTCTGCACATAAGTTGACCTGGGAGATCGGAACAATCTCCACGCTTAACCCACCAGGCGGCAGCGACCGCGGGATTCGAACTCACGATCTCCCGACTATCTGTGGAAAGCGTTCAAACCAAAGGATAGTTGTACTGTATGTGAAAGTTTGGCGGAGTGGGCCTTCAAGCAAAACTAGATATATATATATATATATATATATATACTCTAGCAGTGCAATAAATTGTGAAGAATTTCTAAATATTGCGTTTCAGATGTTAGATAAGGTCAGCTTAACTTTTTAGCATGTGTATATTATCGTTTGCTTGTTTTGTTTGTTTGGAGGAGGGGACGTTTAGAGCAAACGAATAAAACACTACTCCCTCCAAAATAAATGAAATTCAAAGACGTAATTAACAGTATTACTTACCTCGTGAAACGATGGCCACGGGAAAGCAGAAACAGATAACCAAATGTAGAAACATCTACATAAATACCGCTGACTCTCTTAATTCAACTCAGTGAAATTCACGTCACTTGTTGTCACACAAACTTAAGGCAAAGTGGTCTTGACTCCTTGGTCTATCCGGGGTTCAAGTGGTTTTACGCGGATGCCGCCGTTTGCTCATGTTTATCGTTACTACCTTGTATACGCCCACCTCCCACATGCACCAATTTCGATAGAAATTAGGGGGTGTGCGTTTACTTAGTAGCGTACCTTAGCTAGCTGTTCAGGATCAGTTCCTCGAAATAAATAGCGATATTTGAAAACATGACATGAACATGTTAAATAGAATATGTTTCTGTTCAAAAATGTCTGCCCTCTTTCTCTGTGACACACACGTGTTCTCGTGAGTGCCAGTGCCTTGCCAGAATGGAAACTGGAACCTAACCACAGGCATCACTTTTGGTCATGGTTTTTGAACAAATGAAAAACTTAAAATGGTTACTCAAGATCTCCTTCGTTTAACCAGCATTAGCCGCGTATGTCTAAACACACAAAAGCATGGTATCTGTGGACATTTTGTTTGCTCTGATCCAAGTATTCAAGGGGGAGTACGGTGTATGTCAAACACAGTGTGTTCAAATAACAGTTTGTTCACTTGCTCTCTGTACATTCCCCAAGGTCGAGTTTGCAATATCAAATGTGTCTCACAAAACCTCGTCAATTTTAGGCATGGCTATTCAGTGACTGCAGTTGCAAAGTGAAATCAACGGCATCTATGCAACGCAGCAACCTGTCATTATATATTCGTATAATATGTTCGTACCTGCGTGCGGATTTAAAAAAAAATACAAAAACACAACCGTTTTTTGTTAAACCGTTGGTCCAAACGTGGGGGGAGTCGTTTACAAGGTACACTACCCTATACACAGTTTTAGCCCCAAAGTAGGGGGTAGGCGTTTGCTCGATACTGGGCGTTAACAAGGTAGTTTATCGTCACGCACATAAGAACAATACCTAACTCAGTGTTAGGCATATCTGCAGTGAAACTACAGGGGAAGCTACTGGAAGGGTACCTATCATGTGTTCGAGAGTACACACTCTCAGACCATTGGCAATCGTTGTCACGGTTACGTGAGCAAAACTGCCATTCTCGTTTCTGAGTTAGGCACTTTTCAGCAGAGGCTGCTGCTGCTTTCATAAAGGACGACTTGTTTAGTGTGCAAAAGCTTATTTGGGTTGTTTGGCAGTTGTGCTGATTGAAACGTTGCTACAAGCTCTTTAACTCTCGCTAATTCCCCAATCAACTGCTAGAGATAGGCAGTTTGCAACTTATAACTAAAATAAGATAGGCAGATTGTTCAGAAACCGAACACGTTTTTCTCTTTTTTTCCTCAAAACACACAAAACGGAGATAGGTAATTATCTTATGATCGTGATGTTACGGTATAACTATTTATGCATATATGTATAGGTTTTAGGTGAGTGTTTTGAAGGATATGCCATGTAATATTGTTATATATCTATTAACTGTATTTTAGTGTGGGTGTGTGTGTGTGGGTGTGTGTGTGTGTGTGTGTGTGTGTGTGTGTGTGTGTGTGTGTGTGCGTGCGTGCGTGTGTGTGTGTGTGTGTGTGTGTGTGTGTGTGTGTGTTGGGGGGTGCGTGCGTCAGTGCGTGCGTGTGGATGTGAGTGAGTGTGTGTACGCAGTTCGGTGAGCACTCTGTTTGGTTGTTGTGTTGGAATGTATTATGTATTTAACGTATTGAAATGAATTGAACTTTATTTAACAAGGATTAAGATTTAAGGCTACGCCTTTTCTTAATTAAAACATTACAAATTAAAAAGTTAAAAAGTTAACAACGAAAGGAGGTCGGACAAATTGAGCACGTGATGATGATGATGATGATGATGATGATGATGATGATGATGATGATGATGATGATGATGATGATGACGATGATGAAGATGAGGCATGAAGAGCATATCATAAAATCAAATGCATACTATGCAGGTAACTATACGCACAAGCTGGTAGCAATGGAACATGTAACAATACTACAACAAAAATATGTTCAGAATATACAATGCACAGCATATCTTTGACGTAATACTAAGTGTGGTGAATCAAAACGCGTGAAAGTACTCAGACATTAAGTGTTTTTTAACACATGTTTTAAAACTGTTTAATGACTTTAAGTGCTTAAACCCAAGCAACATTCCTCTGTACTGCACGTGGTTGTAATACAGTCTTATGTCTAAATGTCATATCGGCCTTGGGGGAAATCCTAACAGGCGATTGTATCTCCACGCCTCAACGGAATGTAATGGTGGTAAGCTACTTCTTGTGTAATGCCCACATGTCAATATATAAATAGGCAACATGGGAAACCAACCGCCTAGCACATCCTATCTTCGTGAGATGCAGATTCCTTCCTGATCACAATGAGTTCCGTTTGCCAGTGCACAATTTAATGCATGTTGGAAAAGAGTGTGTCTGTGTGGCTGTATGTGCCATTATTCATCCGTGTGCGTGGTTGGGTTAGCTTCTGTGTGTGTGTTTGGTTGCTATATATTTGGGGAGTGGGGGTGATTCTCTCTGTATTTATGTTTCTGTGCGTCTGTCTGTGATTGTTTTTCTCTGTCTGTCTGTCTGTCTGTCTGTCTGTCTGTCTGTCTGTCTGTCTGTCTGTCTGTCTGTCTGTCTGTCTGTCTGTCTGTCTGTATGTATGTCTGTTTGTTTGTCTGTCAATGTCTTTGTCTCACTCTCTCTTCCTTAAAAAATATACATGACACCGATTGACTCCAAAAACGACAACGTTAATATTTTGCCTGTGGTAATTTCAGAGTGTTTGAAACAAGTGTGCAAAGCGGATAGAGAACTTTACTGGACATATTTGATACAGTAAATGCAGACATGTTATACATGAGGGTTAGATAATTAAATAGGATAACTTACTAATTGATCAAGATCACAAGACTTATTTTTGAAGTGGTGTAGATCCCTGGTTTGCAGCGTTATAGTTATGAGGATGTGTTTATCTTTGAATATCTGTAACGTACGTGTCTTTCTGGTATGGCCTATAATAGCAACACTACGTGACGTCAGTGTAGACTAAAACTAGATTCGTTTCTCACTTTAGATAAACATAGTTTCTGAGGCAACCGGCCGATTTAAAAACAAATGCCACATCGCAGAACAGAGTCCACACCATCGCATATTACACATGATATTATAAACTAGAAGAGTAATGTCCTCAAGACTCACATGTGAATACAGTTGAATCCCCCTTTTAATGTGGCAGTACGACCTAAGATTTTAAACACACACACACACACACACACACACACACACACACACACACACACACACACACACACACACACACACATACACACACACACACACACCCACACACACACACACACACACACACACACACACACACACACCCACACACACCCACACACACACACACTTAGACAAGCAGGCACGCAAATACTCATAATCGTGCTTGTGTGTGTGTGTGTGTGTGTGTGTGTGTGTGTGTGTGTGTGTGTGTGTGTGTGTGTGTGTGTGTGTGCGTGCGTGTCACCTTGTGTGTCACAGTGTGTAATCGTTGCGTGTGTACGTGTGCGTGTATGTTTATGTTTGTGCATGTGTGTGTGTGTGTGTGTGTGTGTGTGTGTGTGTGTGTGTGTGTGTATATGTGTGTGTGTGTGTGTACATGTGCTTGCGTTCATGTGTGCGTTTGTGTGCATGTGTGCATGCGAGCGTTTCCACAGAGTCCGAGGACAGTGTTCTCAGGAGACCGTACAGCAGACGCAGCAACTAAGTAAGAATTCAAGCTGTCCGTGGATCTTCCTGAAACATTGGATATTCCAAGCATACACATAGGCAGATTGGAGCCAAAGAATTCAAACACTGTCAGAGTCTTTACCGTTCTCACAAAGTATTATTGTCACGCAATAAGATTCCAAGCGACCCCCCGGCATCATCAAGCTTAAACATGGGCAGGCTGCAGCCAAAGATTAAAAACCGCTGCCTGAGTTTTTGCCAGGAATGCAGATGTAGCCACACATGAAAGGTCAAAGCGTTCCCCAGGCCTTCTTTAAGCGTTGGTGGTCTCATTCTTGACCATGTTGAGCTCCGTACCGTCGGCTTTGGCCACCTTGCGGTGGAGGTTGAAGGGGATGTTGTTGCAGACGAAGAGCGACTTAAAGGTGCTGCGGAACTGCTGGCTCATGATGCAGTACAGGATGAAGTTGACAGCGCTATTCACCAGCACCAGAATGTCCATCAGATCGCCCAAGTGGATGTAGACGTCGTTAAAGAAACCTTCGTCCACGGCGGAGATTAAGGCCAGGATGCCTTGCGGGATCTCGGTGACGATGGAACAGATGACGACACCCAGGAGCATCATCGTGGTGCGGTTGTGCTCGCTAGACTGGTGGTCGTGGTCGACGACTCGTGACATTGTGTTGAACAGCCTGGCTCGCCGCACCTTGGCCTGCTGCATGGCGATGATGAGCAGCGTGGAGAAGAAGGCCATCAGGACGCAGGGCAGGATCTTGAAGACCACGCCAAACAGCCAGCGCACGAACTGCGTGTAGGTCGGGTTGTCCTGCGCTAGCTGGCTGGCCACGATCCAGTAGCAAGACACGTTCCGGCTTAGACTAGGCCCGACGTCCTGCACGCTGTAGACAAAGTAGCCTGGCAAGCACGATACAATAGCGGCCACCACCACTACGGCCACAGCCAGTTTGGCCCTGGGCAAGGAGCACATCCGAGCAGCGATGGCGTGCTGACAGACGAAGATGTATCGGAAGACAGCCAGCGTGACGGTTAGCCACATGGAAATGTTGTGACACGTCACAATGGAAGGGTAGTAAATGAGGATGAAGTACATCCAGCCCAAGCTGTGTTGCGCCGTCATACAGCTATCAGAGGAGATGATGTAGAGGTAGATGGCCATGATGGGGTAGGTACTCATGACCAGTATGTCGGCAATGGCCAGGGCGGTGAGGATGAAGTTGGTGGGGCTCCTCATGTGCTTGCGGGTCAGCACGATGATGCTGAGCACGTTGCTGACGATGCCGAAGATGCACACCGTCACGGAGAGGTAGCCGTGGACCCGCTTGTAGGAAACGCGGAAGCGATCGCTGGCAGATTCAGGCGGAGAATATGATCCGGCCTCATCCAAACTGGCGTCCATGGTGTCGTTGAAACCGCCGAAGACGTAGTCTGCGATGGTCACTGCAGCCTAATCAGCCTCAGACGTACTTCGTTGGTTGGGTATCTGCAAAATGATATTGCTATTATGTAGATTGTGCGCGTTAGAGTGTTGATAATGTGAAGGCAAGAGTAATTACGAAGTTACAGATGTTCCTTCCTTGCTGGGTATAACGGCTTATTAGCGCCAAAACCACACAATCGAAATGTTGACAAATAAAAATTACTAATCTTCCTCAGATAAAAAAAAAAAAAGTTGACCTCAGTTGCATGCAGGCTGCTTCAACCCTGAAGACAGTTAGTTTTTTTTGCCTTTGTTTCTTTTTTTACCTTTTTTATATTTAGTCAAGTTTTGACTAAATGTTTTAACATAGAGGGGGAATCGAGACGAGGGTCGTGGTGTGTGTGTGTGTGTGTGTGTGTGTGTGTGTGTGTGTGTGTGTGTGTGTGTGTGTGTGTGTGTGTGTGTATGTTTGTATTCGTGTGTGTTTGTATTCGTGTGTGTGTGTGTGTGTGTGTGTGTGTGTGTGTGTGTGGTGTGTGTGTGTGTGTGTGTGTTCGTATTTGTGTGTGTGTGTGTGTGTGTGTGTGTGTGCGTGCGTGTGTGTGTGTGTGTGTGTGTGTGTGTGTGTGTGTGTGTGTGTGTGTGTGTTCGTATTTGTGTATGTGTGCGTGTGTGTGTGTGTGTGTGTGTGTGTGTGTGTGTGTGTGTGTGTGTGTGTGTGTGTGTGTGTGTGTGTGTGTGTGTTCGGCGTGCGTACATGTTTGCATGCGTGGTATATATCTATATATATGTATAGGTTAAAACACGAGTGGTTTTTTATATGGCTTGTATTTCAGTCAAGACCCAGCGGATGAATAGCATCGGGAGAAACGAGCCTCTGGCGAGTGGCTCTCGATTGATATTCCCGCTGGGTCTTGACTGAAATACAAGCCATATAAAAAACCACGAGTGTTGTAATCTGTATATCCCATTCTACCATCAAACACAAAGTGTAGACTACTAGCGGCACTGTTGCGATCTGTGCAGGGTAAAACAGTGTTGCCAGCGAGACTTAGCCCTTTTGCAACCTTAAACTAAGTGACTGTCGCTGAAAAAATAAAACGAATGAGTGCATCGATAAGTACGCGGTAACACTACTTTCAGACCATTTAAAAGCTTTAAGTAAAGGTTCATAAGTTGCAAGAAAGTAATGAAGTCGTATAGAAATTAATTTATTTGAAGCGCACAATTTTTTTGTTTTGCGTTTCAGGTCGGCAGAACGGGTGAAACGGGGTTGGGACCCATTTGGCTTACTCGATTCAGAATCGATTCCACGTTGTTTTTCTCGAACGTGTGTAATTAGACTTATTGACAGAGAAGCAAATTTTAGGGAACAAATGTGTAGGTTTAGATTTAACCATTTGCTCCCTATTTGAAATGTATCTACGTGATAAACTGTTTTGCGAGTGCGTTTGCATGGATGAACTTAAACTGGTATGGGTGCGAGGAAAACGCGACCGACACGTCTGTCATCGCCGATTGATTGCATTTTGAAGGAATATGACTGGATTACGGAAAAATACACACATGTTAAGTTCTTGGATACCTTCATCGCCAATGTGGACTTACTGCAGAGCCAGGCAAAAGAGTAGACTTGCTCGCAAAACACGTGAAACAGGCGATGTTTGATAGTGAAGCCCAACCGTGCCGGGTAAAGGACGTTTCTCGGTCTCGCTGCGCATGTCACCAGTGACAGTGTTGTTGCTTTGAGTTTGACTAACAAACTCGAGACTGTCATTTAAAACATGAGCCAAATGTGTATTGATTGTGTGATTAGTCTATGTGACAGGGCTTCTATTATCTGTGCTCCCTAGCTTCTGTCAGTTCCCACACCGACACTGCCAGAGAAACTGAAGACGCACACCAAAACACACTACCGACAGATTCTCAAAAGTCGTCTGCTAACGATGCAAGGGAGGGTACTCGTGTTTTTGTTTTGGTTCGCTAGCATCTGGTTATCTTGTAAGTTGAATGTTCGTTTTTTTCGACCTGCATTGCTTTTATAATGAAAGAAACGTTTGCTTATTGCATCTCATACATATATCTCATGACCTCCCTTATTTGTCTCTGTTACTTCAGTATGGGTATATATGTTGTATTTTCATAGCTCAATAAATACATCATGGACTCCAACAAATATATGATAGTGCAGATTCCGATTTGGGCAAAGAACTACTTTCCTCCCGACCTTTGACCTCGCGCCGAACAATGTGACACATTTGTATGAAGTTCCAAAATCGTATTGCACGGCTCAGAAAACCATATCAGTTGCACGCAAAAATGAATCTCAGAACTGATCTGATGTATGGGATGCAATAAACAAACGTTTCTTTCATTATGAAAGCAATGCAGGTCGAAAAAAACGAACATTCAACTTACAAGATACCCAGATGCTAGCGAACCAAAACAAAAACACGAGTACCCTCCCTTGCATCGTAAGCAGACGACTTTTGAGAGTCTGTCAATAGTGTGTTTGGTGTGCGTCTTCAGTTTCTCTGGCAGTGTCGGTGTGGGAACTGACAGAAGCTAGGGAGCACAGATAATAGAAGCCCTGTCACATAGACTAATCACACAATCAATACACATTTGGCTCATGTTTTAAATGACAGTTTCGAGTTTGTTAGTCAAACTCAAAGCAACAACACTGTCACTGGTGACATGCGTCCTTACCTGGCACGGTTTGGCTTCGCTATCAAACATCGGCTGTTTCACGTGTTTTGCGAGCAAGTCTACTCTTTTGCCTGGCTCTGCAGTAAGTCCACATTGGCGATGAAGGTATCCAAGAACTTAACATGTGTGTATTTTTCCGTAATCCAGTCATATTCCTTCAAAATGCAATCAATCGGCGGTGACAGTCTCAGACGTGTCAGCAATTCGCGACTTCACCAAATCGGTCCCGTTTTCCTCACACCCATACCAGTTTAGGTTCATACATGCAAACACACTCGCAAAACACGTTTATCACGTAGATACATTTCAAATAGGGAGCAAATGGTTAAATCTAAACCTACATATTTGTTCCCTAAAATTTGCTTCTCTGTCAATAAGCCTAATTGTGTAATAACACGTTCGAGAAAAACAACGTGGAATCGATTCTGAATCGAGTAAGCCAAATGGGTGCTAAACCCGTTTCGCCCGTTCTGCCGACCTGAAACGCAAAACAAAAGAATTGTGCGCTTCAACTAAATTAATTTCTATACGACTTCATTACTTTCTTGCAACTTATGAACCTTTACTTAAAGCTTTTAAATGGTCTGAAAGTAGTGTTACCGCGTACTTATCGATGCACTCATTCGTTTTATTTTTTCAGCGACGGTCACTTAGTTTAAGGTTGCAAAAGGGCTAAGTCTCGCTGGCAACACTGTTTTACACTCCACAGATCGCAACAGTGCCGCTAGTAGTCTACACTTTGTGTTTGATGGTAGAATGGGATATACAGATTACAACACTCGTGATTTTTTATAGGCAATGGCTATTTTGCCGGTACCGGCAACGTAGCCTGTAGGCTATGTTGCCGGTACCGGCATAATAACGATATGTTACGGTAGAGGGTATTTTGCCGGTTGGACGCTGCTGAAGCTAGTAAAGTGAAACGTCTGGTCGGATTCTCCATCTCACAAAGGCAATACACAAGTAATCTTCAATATTTGTATTTCTGATGTGCAAACTTCAAATGCAATTACAACCTTGTCTTATACACGAATAAAAGCCATATCTCTCTCTCTCTCTCTCTCTCTCTCTCTCTCTCTCTCTCTCTCTCTCTCTCTCTCTCTCTCTCTCTCTCTCTCTCTCTCTCTCTCTCTCTCTCTTAA
>NC_090252.1:16335552-16340552 GCF_037325665.1 Littorina saxatilis | reverse complement strand
TATGTGTGCCATCAGTTTGATCTGTAAATTCAGAAGAAAGCTTGTCGTGTTCTGGACACTTTTTTGTTCGTCTTGGTTGGGTTTTTTCTTCTCGTGCGTTCGTTACTGTTCCATAATTTACATCTATTGAAACGTTTGGATTTGTTCTCATTTTCAGTGAATTGAGGCAATCCTGAACGTTTTCTCTAGCCTTTTTACTGTTTTGCTTTTTAACTTTTGCACACACAATTCTCGTGTGCGTTTCGCAAAAACGTATATTTTAATCTCATGTTCGACTTAAAAAAGGACGGCTAACTTGCATGTGGCATGTTACAAGTAATACACCATGCACTCTCGCATGCAGTTTTGTACTGGCCAGGTGCTTAGGTCAGATATATATTTGAATGGCTGTATGTTCATTGTTCATCCGTGTGCATGGTTGGGTTAGCTTGCTATTTTTGGGGAGAGTGGGGTGATTCTCTCTGTATTTATGTTTAGTAAGAAAGAGAGAGAGAGAGAGAGAGAGAGAGAGAGAGAGAGAGAGAGAGAGAGAGAGAGAGAAAAAGAGAGAGAGAGAGAAAGAGAGAGAGGGAGAAAGAAAGAGAGAGAGAGAGTATGTACGCGTATGGTTGTAGGTACTTGAAATTATAAGTGATTATGTTTAATCCATCCACCCTACTGGTGTCTGGATTGAACATATTCACTTATAATTTCAATTCCAGGGTTAGACATTATACACAATAGGTGTATACTACCTTCATTCAACCTGAGGTTTTAATATTTGTTTCTTCACAAATCACATACAATCACACGCGTACATACTCTCTCTCTCTCTCTCTCTCTCTCTCTCTCTCTCTCTCTCTCTCTCTCTCTCTCTCTCTCTCTCTCTCTCTCTCTCTCTCTCTCATGTTCTATTTACTTTTGGAACATTCTTTCGACGCTGACGTCATTTCCTTTTCAGTTACGTCGTTCACTTCGTCATATAATCATTCATTCGCTTGTGGTTTACCAGCAAGCGGCCGGAAATTACATCAAGCTAAGTTCTTGTTGAGTCTTACTAATTGTTTGTCTGTGCACTTAAAAGACCGTTGGGTTGATATATTTGTGATTGTAACGTATTGTGTTGTCAATAACAAACGTTCCAACAACTTGCCTTTCTTTTTTTGATATCAACACAAATTAAAATGCATACACATGTTTTAAATGACAAACGCCTTCTCCCCCTTCACATACACAGCACGATCAATACTCACCAATCATCCTTATATTCTTTCTCAAACCATTCAATCAGTGCTCAAATAACTTTAACAGCAACAACATACGCACAGTAAACTAAAGGGAAATTACTTCAATAATGTATGTTGACTGCTATTTTAAGTGCAATGCCTTTCATTCACTCGGTTATTTCTTCATATCCTGGTTATCTCCCTGTCTATGTTTCTTCTTCAAATTACTCTCTTTTTGCATCTTTAATTCTGATTTTCAAGAATGCAAAACACGTTAAGCTGATGGAACACAAACGAATGTAGTATAGGCCCAAACGATACCCTCAAGTGCAGTACTCTAAGGAAAGAACTAGTTTCCCGATTAGTAAAACTAACATTATGTAGTTGCTTTTGGTTCAGTTTAGTTTTAACCTCTGTTGTGGCGCTGATGTCGAGAAAGCTGTCAGCGATCTCACATGAGATCTCCATTCCCCTGCTGAAAACAACAACTCCGAACCCATGAACAATTGGCAGAGAGATAGAGAGAAAGTCCTTGGTACAACTGAGTGTGACTGCCTGTCATTTTTTCACCGATAGAGACGACTAAAGATGTCAGAGTTAAAAGCGATGTGACTGGGGGGCGCGAAACAACAGCAACATATATTTGTGCAGGGACCGTAACACTACACACAAACATCCTTCATTTTACACCCATTTCCTTTTGATTCAAAACATAACATTAACTCTGATAGATGTGTCTGTTTTCTTCTTTGTTTCCGTACACAATTGTACACAATAGTCTGTAAGTAGCCTACATTTCATGTTTTCCGATTAACAGGTCAATGCACTGAATACACGTGTGAAAGACGCAAAATTTTCGATTTTGTCGCCTACAAAACAAGATCTGTTTCGATTGTAATTATACTACCAAGTGGCAAGGGCATATAGTAGCTTATGCGTATCTAGTTTAATGTCAACTTTGATAAAATGCCTGAGAAAATATAATTTAAGTGAGCATACCCACACGCAACGTCGATGTCCTGGGTACAAAGTCGGGCGTAAGAACCGTCTGGGTACGTTTATTGGGCGTAACGTGTCTCCAACGTGGTACATGCAGACGCACTGGTACAGGGTGACCTAAAACTGCAACCCACAACAAGCTTATACCGTCTACATCTATTAGCCGAAGTGCTTCATATTTTGTGTACATTAACTTTAAGCTAATTAATGAACAGTCCAACGTTGACATTTCTCAAAACGCCGACGATGTGGACGGGTATTGCATATGCTGAAGTTGAAGTACACCAACTATTCTTTTTATTACCATGTTGTGGATTGCATATTTTTGTTGGTGTGTATGTATGGATGGGGGGGAGTCACCCTGTATATAGACACATGCATAGACAACCAGACGCGTAGATAACCACCCAGCATGATGGACGGACAGACTGACCGACAAGCAAATGCGCAGACGAAGCGATTGACAGATGGTCGGGTGGACAGACGGGTAGACAGGCAGTTTATGGGGAACGTATTGTACACATACTATTTACAAACGTTTGCAACAAATACAAACACAGAGCCGACGATAAAAAAACCGCAGTGACGTATAACAACACAAATGATGTCACTTACCTTGTGAAATAACGACTATTGGGAGGACGACAAAGATATCAAATCGCAGGAACATCTCCATAACTATCAAAAAACCTCCAAATTCAACGAAATTACAGTCGCTTGTCTTTTCAAAAACGACATGCACTGTGGTCTGTTGGCATTGCTCATCCTAGTAAGGAGTGATTTTACACGAGCGCATTTACTTCATATATCTGGGTTGTTTCCTAAAATGGGCGTTATACGAGGGTAAACTGAAAAGTATCGTGCCCAACCAGGAAGGAGTTGACTTACGAGTCTAGAACAAGATTACATTTGAAAATCGTCCC
Source organism: Littorina saxatilis (assembly GCF_037325665.1). Classification (NCBI taxonomy): domain Eukaryota; kingdom Metazoa; phylum Mollusca; class Gastropoda; order Littorinimorpha; family Littorinidae; genus Littorina; species Littorina saxatilis. Next base: position 16,337,425 of record NC_090252.1, on the reverse strand, counting down.
TCTTGTCCTCCACACACTTGTTCCATATGTGCCTCAGATCCGTATTGCCGTTGCTGCAGAAGCCGTTGGAAATCCTCAAAAGCAGTCATGACGTCATTGTCCGTTTCGTAGTGTTCAACCCTGGGGTACTTCCTCATGGTTGCAAACATACTATCGTTTGGGGGTGCTACATCTGGCGAATACAGCGGATGGTCAACGATCTCCAAGCCTCATTAATGATTTGTTGCCATGGAAACCAAGGACTTTCGGGTAGGGTCGTTGTCTTAACGGAGCAACATTCCTTACCGGAGCGTTCCTCGGTGCTTAGCCTTGATATGCTCTCGTTGACTCGGAAGTTTGAAATAGAATTCACCGGTTACTGTCTCATATTTTGGAACTAAGCCCAACAGGATATACCCCTCTGCGTCCAATAAAGCAGATGCCATCACCTTTTTAAAGGGAAATGACCTTGACCTTCTTTAGGTGAGTATAACCGTGATGCCCCTACTGCATAGACGGTTAATTGGTTTCAGGCTGAAAGCGGTGTACCCTAGTCTCATCATCAGAAACAAATCAGGACATAAAATCCACTCGATCTGCCTCACATACGCGTAAACTATCGGGTGCCATGCTCAATCTGAAGTGCTTCTGTTCTGGTGTAAAAGTTTGAGGACCTACCTTGCTTAAACTGTCTGCATCAAAAGTTTTCTCCACAGAATACTCCAAACTCTTTCATGTGAGATGCCAAGTGTATCTGCAATATAGTTAATGCCCATTGCTTAATTTTGCATCACCATCGTGCAGACAGCATCAACGGTTTCTTGAGTTGTAACCGTTGGTGATCTTCCACGCCGTTTGTCATCTTATACGGGTTTTTGTCCAAGCCTGAATTCCGCTGACAACCTTATTACTAACGTTTGTGTCAGGTCATTATGAATTCCCAGTTGGATACATATTTGTCTTTGCAAATATTCATTCGGATCACTGAGTTGTGTTAGTCTTCTAGAATGTGGGGTTAACAGTGGGGTAAGGTACTTTGAGAAACCAAGGCACACAAACTAACCGGTGAAAATACAAATCATTTTGCATGAAGTCTTCATTAGAACTTGTCCTAATTCATGCCAAGTTTTAAATGTCTAAGTTAATTCCTTCCCGGTCGGGCCCGGTACTTCTGAGTTGGCCCTCGTACTTGCCGCCAGGAAGGCAGGAATGCCAAACCAGGATGTGAAATCTGAATTTGTGTAATTTCACTTTGCTTTAGCAGTCCAGGATCTAAATAGATAGGAAATGACTCCCAAGGCCAAATAATTTGCCACACGATACTCGCAAGTACAGTGCTCCAAGGAAAAAACTTGTTTCCCGATTAGGAAAACAAACAGACGGGCGCAGTGGCGTGGTGGTAAGACGTCGTCCTCCTAATCGAGAGGTCGTGAGTTCGAATCCCGGTCGCTGCCGCCTGGTGGGTTAAGAGTGGAGATTTTTCCGATCTCCCAGGTCAACTTATGTGCAGACCTGCTAGTGACTTAACCCCCTTCGTGTGTACACGCAAGCACAAGATCAAGTGCGCACGGAAAAGAACCTGTAATCCATGTCAGAGTTCGGTGGATTACAGAAACACGAAAATACCCAGCATGCTTCCCCCGAAATCGGCGTATGCTGCCTGAATGGTGGGGTAAAAACGGTCATACACGTAAAAATCCACTCGTGCTTAAAACATAAGTGAACGTGGGAGTCTAAGCCCATGAACGAAGAAGAAAAAGAAGAAGATTATTAAAACAAACATGTTGTAGTTGCTTTTGTAAAGACCGATATTTCATTTAAACAGATCGTTCTATCATTCATTGCAAGCCTCCATTCTTACAACGGAAACTTTCATTTTTTTTCTAACTATAGT
>NC_090252.1:16310533-16335352 GCF_037325665.1 Littorina saxatilis | reverse complement strand
CATAATTGGTTTAAACAATGTTTTATTAAATCAAACATGATACAAAAATACAACGATAAACAATAGGGACACGAACTCAAGCAAACGCTTATATTACGCGCCCTACGTAGTAGGAAAATAACGCAAATATGATGTCGGACAAGCAATACTTATCAATTGTTGAACTATCTACAAGAAGAGCATAGTTAAAGTAAATCAGAAAGAATAAGAAAAAGCTAGCAGGAGGAAGAGGGGGGAGGGTGGAGGAGGGAGGAGAAAACGGTAGGTACATATAAAAGATGAAGTTGGCAGCGCATACAAATAAGAATATACATAGTACATTACAAACCATAGTCCTGTGGCAAGTAAGCAGTAGCTCGCTAAATATACATTTGAAAAATGCATATAAAATAAGGTTTGTTGGCTTGAATATGGGTACTGAGTCAAATCAACAGAAACGACCAGATTCATGGATAAACGATTGGACACTTTCAAAAACAAGCTTGTTAGTGCAAAGAGAAAGGTTTTCGCTACCATTTAACAATATTTCAACATGTCTGTAATTAACAGGAAGTGCGTTTATTGTAGACAGGCGAGCATCTACGTACAAAGGACAATGTGTCAAATAATGGTCAGCTGTTTCGTTCGGGTAGCCGCAAGCGCACTGTGGGTTTCCCTGTAGGTGGCGTTTACACAGGTCAGAATTCAAATTACTCATGTTTAGGCGCATTCTGCAGTGGTGAATCTCTTCCAGTCTTTTACCACAGTAATAATAGGCAGGTACGTTATAATCAGGAGTAGATAAATAGCGTTTGAAATCGCTGATTGAGTTAGTTGTTTTGATGTTGTCTGGCAAGGTGTTCCACAGGACAGTAGTAGATGGTATAAAAGATCGACGGTATAATTCAGTTTTGCACATGGGGACTCTTCTTTCTAATGGTCTTCTATGATGGTATGGGTTAACATCAGAAGTTAAAGGTGGCAAGAGATCTGATAAGTAATGAGGGCATTTGCCATATACCATCTTGTAATATAAAATCAGTTTGTGTCTGCTCCGTCTTTCTTTTAGGTTACAAAATCCGCTTTCTTTATACAGTTTATCGTGGCTGGTGCCGCGCACACCACCGATTATAGTCCGAATGGCTTCCAAATGTAGTTTTTCGAGTGCAGTTGACCAGTACTCTGTGCAGTTGTCCCATATGATGTCTGCGTAGTCAAAATGTGGAAGAACAAAAGATTTATACATAGTTTCCAGACTTTTACGATTTAATCTATATTTATAATATCTTAAACAATTAATTAATAAGGTGACCTTTTTTATGATGCTTCTCACTTGGAAGTCCCACTTACAATCATTCTGCAAGATTACGCCAAGGTGTTTATGTTGGTTCACGTTTTCCAAAACAATATTATTAAAAATGATTGGTTCGGTTGGTATATTATCACGTTTTATGTCTAACAGTTCCGTTTTTGCTTCGTTAAATTTAACTTTCCACTGTTTTGCCCAGGTATTAATTTTATATAGGTCTGCGTTCAAAATCTGTGCTCGTCTAGTTGGATCTTCTAAGGACATAGACATGCTCGTGTCATCAGCAAACAACTTTATAACAGATTCAGTATCATTCACAATGTCGTTAATATATATCAGGAATAGCAAGGGGCCTAGAACAGAACCTTGTGGAACACCTGCCGGGATACATTTTAATGCAGACTTAGCACCCTTAATAACAACCGCCTGGTGGCGATTTGTTAAATAATCGTGAAACCATTTCAACAATTGTCCTCTAATTCCTACTAGTTCCAGTTTATATAATAACCCTTTGTGCCAGACTTTTTCAAATGCCTTTGACACATCACAAAAAACAGCTTGAGTGGTAATTCCCATATCGTAATTTAAACAGAACTCGTCATAAATAGAAGCCAGTTGACAACTGGTAGAGTCACCAGGAATAAATCCTGACTGTGCCGGTGTTAATATATCATTTCGCTGTAAAAAGGTGTAAACATGGCTGTGGACACAGCGCTCCATTACCTTCCCAACACAACTTAATAATGAAATTGGTCGATAATTGTTACAACAATCTGCTGGGCCGGCTTTGTAAATAGGAGTGACATGAGCCGTCTTCCACAAACTAGGATATATACCTTCTCTAAGGCTTCTATTAAACAAATATGTCAGGGGTTCTGCTATGGCGTCAACAGCAGCAACTAGAAGTCTGTTGTGAATGAGATCCGGACCAGTGGCTTTACCTTTATCAAGGGCTTTAATAACCTCTTTAACCTCGTCGACTGTAAGATAAATCTCATTAAGTTCGCTGTCGAAAAAATCAGCTTGAGGCAAATTGTCGTCTGGCGTTTTAAGAACGGAATTTTGTATGAAAAAATTGTTCAGAACGTTAGCTTTTTCCTGGTTTGACTGGTAAATCTTGCCTTCAAAATTAATCGGAGGAATTTCATCAACACCAAGTCCTTTCTTGTCCATAAATGACTTGTAATCATAATTGTTATATTTTTAATTTTCAGAGCTTGTTTTTAATCCGAATATAACATATTTATATGTTTTTGGAATCAGAACATGATGAAGAATACAATAAAAATAATTTTGGATCGTTTTATAAAAACATAATTTTAATTTCAATTTTCAGATTTTTAATAACCAAAGTCATTAATTAATTTGTAAGCCTCCATGCTGAAACGCAATACCGAAGTCAGGCCTTTGTCGAAAATTCCTTGGCCAAAATGTCAATCAATTTGATTGAAAATTGAGGGTGTGACAGTGCCGCCTCAACTTTTACAAAAAGCCGAATATAACGTCATAAAAAACATTTATCAAAAAAATGAAAAAAAACCGTCTGGGGATATCATACCCAGGAACTCTCATGTAAAATTTCATAAAGATCGGTCCAGTAGTTTAGTCTGAATCGTTCTACACACACACACACGCACAGACAGACACACACACACACACACACATACACATACACCACGACCCTCGTCTCGATTCCCCCTCTATGTTAACAAATTTAGTCAAAACTTGACTAAATGTAAACAGGCGCGGTTTTGCTAACAGTTGTGAGAACAGCGCGCTTTCTTGCTAAGCAAAATACGCTGCTGCGCTATACTTGCTTGTCAATTTCACTTCGTTTATCACGTAAACATTACCAATGACTTCCTTGTCGCGGGGATTGACGAAGCTGTTTTGTCTCCTTAAAAAAATGAAGTGCGTTCACTTTTTTTCCTGTGAGTTCGACAGATTGACTAAATGTAGTAATTTTGCCTTACGCGACTTGTTTGTTTTTGTTTTGGTAGGAGGGGTTCGGAATTCTTGCCCCCTATTATATCTGTACAGAAATTCACGTGTACGTAATCTGGAACGCCGAAGAAGAAGAACGTGTACGTAATAAGATACAATTACTAGAAAGGCAACAAGGTAACAACACATACAAAAGGAATACTTTTTTACTGAGAGTATAGCATAGTTCAACACCATTAAACGCCACAAGAAGAAGGAAAATGACAACAGGAAAGTTCCTTGTCTGCATTGTTTGTCAGGCGTGTTATATTTAAATCATCGGCTTTTTTCACTTCACCAACACGCACACAACAGCATCAGTTGTTGTGCATTGTTGAATTTTGTGCCAAGGGGTGCGACAACTAAATGTGCATAATAATGAGACGTCACACGCTTGCTGAGTGATGGTCGAGGAAAGAGAAAAGGACACTGTGTGTACGTGTGTGTGTGTGTGTGTGTGTGAGTGTGTGCGTGTGTATAAACACAAATACTCATTATGTTGTTTTGGGATTGAAAGGAAGCTCACAAATCAAGAAAATCCGGTTAATGCAAAGAAGTTTCATGTGACTTATGATACCAAGACCATACTTATATGTCAACACTTGCTCGGCCGTAAGTTTTCGGCATGCCTGTAATTTACTAGTACTGGTGGGGATAATCAGGTGCGATAAGTTTCATTATGTAAGGCCCACAGATTGACTAAATGTATTGATTTCGCAATAATTGTACAGGTTGCATCCCTACTGATGTCTGGTGAGCTTTTTGTCCGTATCCAGCGTGTAAGAAAGAATATGAAAGTCGTCACTGGTGATTTTGCCGAGAATGACATCATTCTTATTTTTCACACCGTCCATACATGAGCGTATTGCCCCAGGATCAATCAGCAGTTATTTAACTTATTATCCCATGGGCAGCCTAGACATGTCCGGAGACTGTCTCAAGTTTCGGCAGAAAAAGCTTAAATACGCTTGAAGTGTTTTACTATGAAAGTACTTTACATACCGAAAAGGACAACAAACAAACTGACAGCGCATAAGCATTTACATGTTTACGAGTTAGCTGGTATAATATCTCACTTATTTGATGTAAAAAGACAAAGTAAACATTCTGTCCATATCACGTACACAATTATCCTTCAACACTAACAACATACACGGGAGTATTCTTGTCTGATTGCATCTGATAGATGTAAGCCAACAGGCGCCTATGATTCATTACTTCATATTCTGGTCCATCATGTACAAGGTAAACTTGGCATGCTTTTCTTCCAATTTGAAACTGCACAGAGCTGCTATTGTATGTGCAAGTTCGCTAAGTTCCTAGCATTCAAATTTCCTTTTGGGCGTTAGGACTCTTGTGCATGTTAAACTTGCAGAGCTGACCAAAATGACCATATTTTGTCGTGGTAATATTCAAAATTGATTGGGTCATCATGAGTGAATGTTAACAATCGTTGACCCCGGAAAAAGCAATCCATGATAGTTCCACACATTACACAAACAGCGTGATTGGCATTGACTTTGACAATCAACGTTTCATCTGAAGCTCACAACTATACACCACTAGGATTGGTCACATCAATTCTATGACAACATTGTTGTTGTTGTTGTTGTTATTCTTGTTACCGAGCTTATTGTGGAGGAAAACAAACCTCGTACAAAATGATGACAATAAAACAATCCTCCTCCAACAGATTTAGTTGACCAGGCCAATGTCGGGTCAACGCATCAAGCGGGATTGCCCGGTTGTTGTTAACAATTAAAAGGGCAATAATCACCACATTCGAGATCGCAAAGCAATTCTATTATCGCAAACTGTGAATGCAGACGATGTTATAATGAATTCATACGATGATCACATTCTTCAATGAATTAGGTAAACTCTATCTTCAATTAATTGGGTTCACTCCATCTGCAATAAATGGTTTTCAATTTACAACAAAGGATTTGTAATCTACAGTAAAAAGGCTGCATTAGTTCGACACAGAAAGGGTTTCACTCAATCTACCAGGACTGTATTTCAAGGAATATTAGTTCCAATGAGTAGGTTACAAGTGATTATTAAATCAATCTGTTGACTGTTATGAGAAATTCAATGCCCTTCCAACCGGGAAATGTACAAAATGCAATGCCTTCCAACCGGGAAATGTACAAAATGCAACACACACACACACACACACACACACACACACACACACACACACACACACACACACACACACACACACACAAGCACACATACACACACACACACACAATGTACCTGCCTGATATTCGTATGTCTGTCCATCGGTCTCTCCCTCTCTCTCTCTCTCTCTCTCTCTCTCTCTCTCTCTCTCTCTCTCTCTCTCTCTCTTTCTCTCTCTTTCTCTCTCTCTCTCTCACTCTCTCTCTTTCTCTCTCTCTCACTCTCTCTCTCTCCCTCTCTCTCTCTGTCTGTCTCTCTCTCTGTCTCTGTCTCTGTCTCTCTCTCTCTCTCTCTCTCTCTCTCTCTCTCTCTCTCTCTTGTTATCTTTCCATTATTGTAGACTCTTATCACTTGAATCAAGGTCCGGCCCTGCAGACTCCACATCTTTGACCTGACTGTAGTAGTGATCGTTATCCCCGTCGTCGCTGTGAGCTGCCTGTACGTCTCCTGTCGCATTGTAGTAGGCTGCAGCATCAGAGCCTTGGCTGCTTCGGACATTCAGATACACAATGTTAGGCTTTTGGACATCCTGGTTACCGCTACGGGCACCATCACAAACATGATCACCTCCGTTTTCTCGTCCTTCTTTCGTTACGGAACGATTTCGTACGTTGTTGGTGGGATTGTTGGGCTGAAGATTACTGTTAGAACTGTCAGCAGTGTTGGGTGGTGTTGGTGAACCTGTGATAGCTCCAGGCTGCAAGTCGGAGTATGTGTGTGGGTCCTCCTCTCTGTTTCTTCGCCTCCTGGGTCTCTCGTAAGTTCTGTCTGCAGCAGATAATAAAATATAAGACTCTTAGTGTTTTCTTCCGTGCGTCAGTTGGTGCAGACACAAATGAAGCTATGATAGTCACTGTTTTGGAATAATTGGAATATCGCGTTTGGTATACTAATGAAAACAAAGTTAACAATCACACAGACAATCTTCTTCTTCTTCTTCTTCTGAGTTCGTGGGCTGAAACTCCCACGTACACTCGTGTTTTTGCACGAGTGGAATTGTACGTGTATGACCGTTTTTACCCCGCCCATAAGGCAGCCATACGCCGCTTTCGGAGGACGCATGCTGGGTATGTTCGTGTTTCGATAACCCACCGAACTCTGACATGGATTACAGGATCTTTTCCGTGCGCACTTGGTCTTGTGCTTGCGTGTACACACGAAGGGGGATAAGCCACTAGCAGGTCTGCACATAAGTTGACCTGGGAGATCGGAAAAATCTTCACACTTAACCCACCAGGCGGCCGTGGCCGGGATTCGAACCCTCGACCTTCAGATTAAGATGCCGACGTCTTACCACCCCGCCACAGCGCCCGTCAAACACACAATCAATAACAATGTTTGTTATTATAATGTTGAATGTGATTTATAGCGTTGCATATTGTATATGAGATAGTGAATCTGCCAGCATTGCAAACGGCAAAACAATGGTTTCCGTTTACTAATGAATAAAGAGCAGCATATAAATAGGAGATAAGCTTTGATGCACTTATCGAACAAGATCCATGGATGCGAAATAGAGTAGGTTGTGTGAGAGCATTATGATTTGCTCATGTGTTTGTACTGTATTCAATTTGAAGAACGCATTATTCTATTCATTTACCCTACTTCATGAATAGTTATTGAATGTTGTTTTGGGCGAAGTGCATTAAATACCTCTTATAAAAGAGAAAGTCATCCGTTATTGTTAAAGGCGAGATTTCAACTTACATTGAGACTAAAAGACATCAATATATTTATTCCTTCACTTTATGAGTTGAGACATTTGAACACTTGAATATAAAAGTAAGTAAGAGGGAGTGTTTATTTAAATGTCTTTTATTAGACACCATTAGTATGCTGGGTCCTTTATCGTTAATTAAACAAGTGTTCTTAATAGAAGACATATTTAAAGAAATACTCCCTCCTACTTGATTTATTATTTAAGTGTTCAAATGTCTCTGTTCTGTTTAGGTATGAGCTGCATTTTGGTTGAACGTTTTCCAATTAAAGTATTTTTGAGACAGAAGAATGACTTGTGAAACCATTATTTTGTGACAACAATAATTAATCAACTGTAGCAAACGAATGCTCGACAGAAACCCGTCTTCGTCTATTGCATTGGAACATTTTACACAATATATATATCCCACCAATATTTTGCTACATAAGATGGGAATTCGTCAAACAAATCTTTGTCAGTATTGTAACGAAACCGACTTCATCGAGCACTTTTTTTTGCAGTGTAGAGCAGTGCAACCCATATGGCAGGAATGTCAAGGATACATATTTAAATGTACAGGCAAAAATATAAAGTTAAGATGCGAAGAGGCTCTTTTTGGGTATTTCACACGTGATATCCCCAGAGAGAAAACCTTCATAAATAATCACCTTATATTGATATCGAAAATGTGCATAAGCCAGTACGGAAATCCAAAAACTAACATGAAGGTCTTATTTCAGAACCAAGCTCGACTTCGAAATTTCTAGTAAAAATGAACTGTGTATAAGAATATAGATAACTAGTAGTATAGTGATGTTAATGCACAGTTATTTATATATGCGCTGTATGATGCTGTGCTGAAAACTAGTACTGTAATTGGTAATTGGAAAATTCTCGCCTTTTGTCTATCGAGCGTTATGTATTGTCCCGCTGAAAATGGTATTATTTAACAGAATTATGGGAACAACAACAACAACAACACACACACACACACATACACACCCACACCCACACACACATAGTAATTGTTAGACAAGATTCAGAAAACGGCCAGTGAGAAAATGTACCTGCCTGATATTCGTCTGTCTGTCCACCGGTCTCTCTCTCTCTCTCTCTCTCTCTCTCTCTCTCTCTCTCTCTCTCTCTCTCTCTCTCTCTCTCTCTCTCTCTCTCTCTCTCTCTCTCTCTCTCTCTCTCTCTCTCTCTCTTGTTATCTTTCCATTATTGTAGACTCTTATCACTTGAATCAAGGTCCGGCCCTGCAGACTCCACATCTTTGACCTGACTGTAGTAGTGATCGTTATCCCCGTCGTCGCTGTGAGCTGCCTGTACGTCTCCTGTCGCATTGTAGTAGGCTGCAGCATCAGAGCCTTGGCTGCTTCGGACATTCAGATACACAATGTTAGGCTTTTGGACATCCTGGTTACCGCTACGGGCACCATCACAAACATGATCACCTCCGTTTTCTCGTCCTTCTTTCGTTACGGAACGATTTCGTACATTGTTGGTGGGATTGTTGGGCTGAAGATTACTGTTAGAACTGTCAGCAGTGTTGGGTGGTGTAGGTGAACCTGTGATAGCACCAGGCTGCAAGTCGGAGTATGTGTGTGGGTCCTCCTCTCTGTTTCTTCGCCTCCTGGGTCTCTCGTAAGTTCTGTCTGCAGCAAATAATAAAATATAAGACTCTTAGTGTTTTCTTCCGTGCGTCAGTTGGTGCAGACACAACTGAAGCTATGATAGTCACTGTTTTGGAATAATTAGAATATCGCGTTTGGTATACTAATGAAAACAAAGTTAACAATCACACAGACAATCTTCTTCTTCTTCTTCTGAGTTCGTGGGCTGAAACTCCCACGTACACTCGTGTTTTTGCACGAGTGGAATTGTACGTGTATGACCGTTTTTACCCCGCCCATAAGGCAGCCATACGCCGCTTTCGGAGGACGCATGCTGGGTATGTTCGTGTTTCGACAACCCACCGAACTCTGACATGGATTACAGGATCTTTACCGTGCGCACTTGGTCTTGTGCTTGCGTGTACACACGAAGGGGGATAAGCCACTAGCAGGTCTGCACATAAGTTGACCTGGGAGATCGGAAAAATCTTCACACTTAACCCACCAGGCGGCCGTGGCCGGGATTCGAACCCTCGACCTTCAGATTAAGATGCCGACGTCTTACCACCCCGCCACAGCGCCCGTCAAACACACAATCAATAACAATGTTTGTTATTATAATGTTGAATGTGATTTATAGCGTTGCATATTGTATATGAGATAGTGAATCTGCCAGCATTGCAAACGGCAAAACAATGGTTTCCGTTTACTAATGAATAAAGAGCAGCATATAAATAGGAGATAAGCTTTGATGCACTTATCGAACAAGATCCATGGATGCGAAATAGAGTTGGTTGTGTGAGATCATTATGATTTGCTCATGTGTGTGTGTACTGTATTCAATTTGAACAACACACTATTCTATCCATGTACCCTACTTCATGAATAGTTAGTAAATGTTGTTTCGGGCGAAGTGCAACAAATACCTTTTATAAAAGAGAAAGTCATCCGTTATTGTTAAAGGCGAGATTTCAACTTACATTGAGACTAAAAGAGTTTGCTGTTATTTACACATTATTATTATTATTATTATTATTGTGATCATTTTTATGCGCCTAATCTAGATATAGCCCTAGGCGCTTACATATTAATTTCATATTAATTTCTGCCGTTTGAAATGAAATTTTTTTTACAGACAGACAGACAAACAGACATTTTTTACACACAATATATAACGCATTCACATCGGCCAGTAAAGCTCAGTAGCCTATTAGGCGAGCATTCACCTTTCACGGCCTTTATTCCAAGTCAAATGGGTATTTGGTGGACATTTTTATCTATGCCTATACAATTTTGCCAGGAAAGACCCTTTTGTCAATCGTGGGATCTTTAACGTGCACACCCCAATGTAGTGTACACGAAGGGACCTCGGTTTTTCGTCTCATCCGAAAGACTAGCACTTGAACCCACCACCTAGGTTAGGAAAGGGGGGAGAAAATTGCGGCCTGACCCAGGGTCGAACACGCAACCTCTCGCTTCCGAGCGCAAGTGCGTTACCACTCGGCCACCGGACATACATCAAGGTATATTTGTGAACATCTCAGATCATGGGTCAATGAAGTGTTGCACAGACGTCAACAATAAAGTACAAGATATTGCACTGTAAGTGGTACCACACTGTTGCTTAGTGTTTGTAGGTAGCTACACGGTGAAAATAGAAAAAGAAAAACACGATTCTTGACGTTGATAGGCTTTTTCTGCTCGTAAACACACATTCTTCTACTCATCACAGTATGCCCCATTATTGAGTTTAAAACACCAATTACATTTGTGTTCAATAAGAATTCAGAGACCTGTATCAATAAGGTAAATCATACTTAGTTTGACTTTTGCAAAACTAAGTAATTACACATTTGAGATTGAATCAGTCAGACAGACGGAGACACAGAGAGACAGACATAGGGCAAACACATATCTGAGAAAGAAACCCCTTTAAAAAAGTTACCATGTTTGAAAGAAAACATCTCAAGGTGAAGCCAAAATTGATCACCTTTCGGTATGACGTCATGAGCGTGTTCCACACTTGAAATGACGTGCTTTTATCATGTTGTCAGCTGCAGGGAGCTTGGAAGTATAATTTCCATTCAACGATCCGAATTTGTTTAAGTTTGAGGATATTGGCAACGTCAAACACCATGAAACTATATATTTTTGGAATCAGAAATTGATAAGGAATAGATTGAAGTTAATTTTAAGTGCATTTTCCATAAATAAAGATAGTGGTTATTTATTCTTTTTTTTTAATTTGTAAGCATTATGTTCAATACAATACAATAAAACTATATAGTTTTAGATAAAGGACGCAATAGGCAGGTTTCATGGTATTAGGCCATTTTGATAGTCTCAGATTTGCTTAGTCTTTTAAATCCATATCTGTGAGAATCTGCTGTATTTGTTGTATTAACATGCAAACTAGTTGTTGTTTAAATACTTTTTTGAAAATAAAAGTTGAATTTTTTTATAATGTGTTTATTTATGTGCGTATGAATGGTGGCGATCGTCAAAATACGGACGGATGAATTTACTTTTGCCACAGCATCACTAAACAAAGAACTAAATTCCAACACACACATGCACAAGTATCAATGCTGTTGTGGTTGAGAGTGCCAGAACACATTGAAATGATTGTTTTTCAACAACAATCGATATCCATAACACAAATTCTAACTTATACTAGCTCCGCAAAAAAAATGTATGGGGATTCGGATCTGTCCGTCCGCATAGCGATATCAAGAGCATCGAAACTAATTGTGATTTCACAGGACAAAAACACAAGTTTACCTAATTTTGTATACTGTAAATACAAGTTTGTGCACCCTTGAAGTGAGTTATAATGTTGCCGAGGTCAATTTGCCCTTGATCGAGGCACGGTGACCCGAGTTTCAAAGTTGCGATCCTGTCCGTCTAAACAATGTAACGATCGCCACATTTTTCTTTTCATTCAAAAACTAACCGTTTGGGGAGGAAGTGACCTCACGTTGTTTTACGTTGACGCTCGCGCTCGACAGAAAAAGACCGCAACAGTTTTTCAGTTAAAAAAATCGCAAAGTAATTACATTTTCTGAGGTTTTCTAGTGTCCGTCTAGTAACAATCGCCACTCTAACGATCGCCACTGAGTGTTGAAGTCACATTTAACTCCATTTTCGACTGTTTTAAGAAACTATTTTGACGCTCAATCGTCACGTTTCAGTGTCGAAACACGTACTGTGCATTTGCAATCAGCCGGTGTGTCCAAACTGAAATGCGAGTGATGCCTCGATTTGTGGCGATCGCTCACGTGGTTGACGGACAGAAATACCTTCTTAGGGGGTAGGGGAACAGTTACTCCTCCATACAATAATGGTGTTTACAAATTATTGCAAACTTGTCTCTTTATAAACTGTTCAGACATGTCTTCTCTTCAATAATTTTCAGTTTTGCTCGGTTTGTTAATCAGGAGCACCCTGCAGTAAATGTTTCATCTGTGACAATGCTCGAAATGTTGACGTAATTCCAATGCCCATATCCTTCTCTTGTTACCTCATCTAGCCAAAACCATTGAAGATAGAAAAACATTTATTGAACAAACTAGATGCACAACACCAGTCTTAACACGTTTTGGTCTTACATGTATATGAAAATATTGATGGCCAAGGAATGGTTTGAAAAAAAAGACGGTTTTTCCCTTCAAAACGGTCTAGGTCTGCCGGAAGTCGTATTTTTTCAAACCATTCATTTGAGAATCAATATTTTGATATACATACAAGAACAAAACTTGTTAAGAATGATGTGGGGCATATTTTTTGTTCAATAAATGTCTTTCTATCTTCAACGGTTTTGGCTATATGAGCTATATGCATGCATAGGATGACCGTATTGCTTTTTTTGCGTTTTCAGGGTATGCCGCTTTGCGCCTGGTTTTTAGATATAAATAAGGACCAGGACTATAAAAAAAATTACTGTTTTTAGTTGTAACAAACTCACTTTGTTGGAAAAACATGTCCTTTGAATTGTGTGCCAACATTTATTTTGTAGAATTTGAGTGTGTAAATAGTAAATTGCTGAACACAATACTGTGAAACCTGCCAATAGGGAATACACCAATATGACTTTTGTGTTTCAAATATTAGTTTTTAAAAAATAAAAAAATTGCATATTTTGAACGAACATTTTGATAACAAAAATTTAAGGTACCAAGCTAAAATGCAATCCCATAATCCGGCCTAGATCTAAGATTGTGTGATAAGAATTTGGATCAAATTGATGAAAAACTGTTAACTGTGAAAGTTCTGCCTCAACTTTTTGGCAAACAGGAAAATATGACGTCATCAAACTGTCCTATAAATACACGGAGAAACCCTCCATGAGAAAATCCCCTCAAAAATATCCATATCAAATTTCATGAAGATCCACTCAGTAGTTGTTGAGATATGATCTGCAGTGTCAGTCTAAACAATCTCACGCCCATAACACTGTGAAAGGAAACTCATTTGGACGTGTTCTGCCGATACTATAATGTTTTTCTTTCTTGAAACACACCATAATAGTACCAGCTATTGTGTTTTCAGCATAGCAATAAGGCCCGATATTTAGACGAGACAAGTATAATGCCGACGAGTCGAAGACGAGTCGCATTATACTTGTTCGAGTCTAAATATCGGACCCTATTGCTACGATGAAAACACAATAGCGTTTATATAGCTATTCTGACATTAAATTCTGTGTTAAACTCATGTTTTTGTCAGCAACAAGTACCAGAATGGTCCATGTCGCTGATTGCAGACGACGGTTCCCTATCCGCATGAAGCCACGGAAATAACCGAACATTGAAAAACCCACGGACATGTATTACGGAGAAAACTCGAGATAACCGGATGTTTAGCATTACGTCAATATGCTAGGAATCATATGACGTCATGACGTATCATGCTTGCCTACGTATATTGTATGTTCGAAAGTTTGATTTCTGTTGGGAATTCGCGTGGTGAAGACTGCGGTAAATCTGTTTATGATAAGAGAACAGGGATTGTCTCAGAAGAAACGACTAAATGTTTCAGACCGGTAACTTCATTTCAACATTGCACTATACATTGGACGTTCTATGTGACTGGAGAGTTTGCTGATTTTGTGTTAAACATTGGAGAGATCGTCTGCTAGAATCAGAGATAGGTCGCTTCAGATTGCAGCGTCTGGAAATGTGCAAGGTTTGTTGCCTGTTAAAGAACTGGATTTTACACGTAATGTATGTCATGTACAGTAAGCAACAACAAAAACACACACACAGCAAATGGCATCGTCTGTCGACTAGTCACAGAAACAAACCTGGCGAGGTATGCGTGTACTTTATACACGTGGAAGAAACCGGAACCATGCGTCTTTGTTATCGACAATATGCTTTTGGATATTGAGTAAAATGGCCGACTTCCGCCGCATTATGCTTTGATGATCGGAAGAGACCATCCAATCACAGCCCCCGAATTCCCCCACGTGTTCATCAGAATAGCTATATTAGCCCTTCTCAATGTCGATGCTAAAAATGACTGGTCTGTGTTAATAATGATTTTGCTACAGTGTGAGAACAAAAAGTCTAAACAATCTGACGCCCATAACGCTGTGACACGAAACTCATTTGGTCGTGTTCTGCCGATACTACAATGTTTTTCTTTCTTAAAACACACTATAATAGTTGCTCTTCCCAATGTCAAGCCTAAAAATGATGGGTCTGAGTTGTCAATGATGTTTTGCGAGAATGCCATCTATCTCTTTGTCGCAAAGACCGTGTGACACGAAAGTTCTGAGCGGAAGACAAATCTGCTGAGTGCAATTACGTTTCAGAAGATAGTTGGTTAAAACAGTGTATCACTCAGACACACACAGGAACACTATAACTTTATCATTCAGGCCTCATTTGCTTTCCTTTGTCATGTATGAAAGTACTGACCTTGGTTTAAAAAAGTGACCTGCTGCTGTGCAACAAATATGTCACCATTTTCCACCGTATTTTGTGAATAAAACGTATTTACTACCCACACATACAAAACGATGCTGTTGGTTCTGTTTATTTCCTTTTTGTTTGTTTCATGCTTAGCAGTTTAGTATGCTTTGTTTTCTTCTCAATTCAATGGATGGCTATAAAATAAGCATTTAAATGTGAAGATGTTAATATTACCCATGATCTGAGCCGTTCACATTTATTCATTCCCTTTATGAGTTGAAACATTTGAACACTTGAATATAAAAGTAAGTAAGAGGGAGTGTTTATCTAAATATGTCTTTTATCAGACACCATTAGTATGCTGGGTCCTTTATCGTTAATTAAACAATTGTTCTTAATAGAAGACATATTTAAGGAAATACTCCCTCTTACTTGATTTATTATTCAAGTGTTCAAATGTCTCTGTTCTGTTTGGGTATGAGCTGCATTTTGGTTGAACATTTTCCAATTAAAGTATGTTTGATAAGACATAAGAATGATTTCTGAAACCATTATTTTGTGACGACAATTAATCCACTGTAGCAGGAACAGTCAAACTTTAAAGACATGAAACAAATATAACCTTTTACGACCAGGAATTGTTTTTCATGTGAACAATTGACTTATGTATGAAGATGTGAACGCTAGCCATTTCTTACTTCTTCGCTTCACAGTGATGACGATGATGACAACGATGACAGCAACAACGACAACAACAACTGCAGCAGTTCCCCCGGCCACGTAAGCAAGCGGCAAATTATCTCCCTTTGAAGAGGAGTCCTCTTCGTCTGAAATAGATATACCCTCAAAATGTAGGATACTTAACTCCGCCTTGTGAAAACAGTGCAACACACCGTCTCAGATATGGCCAGTCATTTACACGAGATAAGACCATTCATGCACTTGGTCACAACAACAATGAATTGTCTGGGTGCTCTCTGTGATCAGTGGTATTTGTTCAAATAAATAATTTTCTAAAAGGCACTGATGCATTTTTCGGAAATGAATTCATCAACAAATTCCAATTCACCACAGCAAGCTGTCAGGGTGTTGATTGTTAAAATGTTTTGTATACTCTCCCCCCTCCCCACCCCCTACCATTACCACATTCGACAACTTGATTTTGTTTGTAAGCTGGCGTTTATCTTGTCTTTTTAATATAGAAGATCTAACTGTTTGTACTTGACCACACGTCTGCTCTTCTTACAATAAATGTGTAACTATCGAATAAACAATTAAATATATACTCAGCCAATTCAGGAAAGAATGAAAACACTCCCATACGTTATCATACTTCTCTGTTAGCGTTTACTATTACAGTTCACCATATTGCGATTTCTATCTTCAAAACATAGTAGGCCTACTCACTTGCAGCAGGAGGCGTGTATGCAGCGGATGTTGTCAATGACGGAATTTCTGAATTGTAAGCCGTGCACGTAACTTCTGTTACTTGTATCAATGTTCCTGTTGACACTTCGCATGTGCTGACAAGAGAGGTCAGGTTCAAGGTCACACACGGAACACTCCAGCTGAAATTGGCTGAGGGGTAAACTTCATCTGATGTGCAGGTCAAGGTTAAAGTTTCTGTGATATAGGCAAGGTTTTTCTGCGAAGTCACATTCGCAGAGGTTGGTCCATCTGAAATGACGAACAGCAATTAAAGTGGATAGCTCAGTTGGTAGAGCACTGGACATGTGATCTTAAGATCGCAGGTTCGAATCTCGGCAGGGACGGACACGGGTCAACTTGATGTGCAGACTGAGAGACGGTATCCATGTTCCACCCCCGTTCATCATAAGTGCTGGTGGCTGACTACACCTAAACACGCACACACCGGGGTAACGCGACTCTTGTTGCTGCTAGCTTTCCACTTGGAGGAAGCGACCCGATGTTCCGAGCTTTGGGATATTAGAGTATATGAACAATTGTAAACACATTAAAAGGATTTACTGACTCGCTGCGATAGACTGTAAGACTTAAATAGCGACGGAAACAGACACACACACACATACATACATACACGTTAAATTCTTTTCCACCCTTGTCCCTCAGACTTACAAGCAACAAGAAGAGTATAGTTGACAATTTGAGTCAGAGCGGCCGTCGGTCCCCACACAGAGCGGCAAGTGTAGTCAGTTCCATTCAGCCCTTTGTTGACGTTGCTGATGTTCAGCACTGACGAATTGTCATCTTTGAGCCAGGACACAAAGGCCGGTGGTGACCCCTGTTCAGTGTCTGCGTGATGACATTTGCATTCCAGACTTGATCCTTCAGCTACGATGACAGGACATGTCTGCGCCTCCAGAAGTGGCGTTCCAGGTTTCTCTAGGATTATAAAATAAAGCATTTAATCACAAACCTTATAATTATGTGCTTTAACAAATCCGTACCGCTTTTTCCTTGGAGTTAATTGCCTGTTGGTGTCAGAGAGAGAGAGAGATATAAAGAGAGAGAGAGAGAGAGAGAGAGAGAGAGAGAGAGAGAGAGAGAGAGAGAGAGAGACAGACAGACAGACAGACAGACAGAGAGAGACAGAGAGAGACAGAGAGACAGAGAAAGAGACAGAGACAGAGACAGAGAGGAAGACAGAGAGAGAGACAGAGAGGAAGAGAGAGAGAGAGAGAGAGAGAGAAAGGGAGAGAGAGAGAGAGACAGAGACACAGAGAGAGAGAGAGAGAGAGAGAGAGAGAGACAGAGAGAGAGAGAGAGAGAGAGAGAGAGAGAGAGAGAGAGAGAGAGAGAGAAGACACACACAAAGACAGACGATGTCTACTGACCTACGGACACATTGCCAACAAGCAGTGATGCACCTCCAGGCAGTACGGTCACAGACAGCTGATACAGTCCCTCTGATGCACTCAACCCCACAGACACGTTGCAAGTCCCAGTGTAGTATTTCTTCCCATCGCTTACCACAGTCTCGGACAATCTTGGCTTTGTTTGTAAGATGATTGGCTGAAAAGCCAACAAAGACATTGAAGTTGCGGATGTGGTAAACAGCAGAAGTTGCATCTGTATTGTTGCACATATAATGTCAACTACAAATATATGTTAATTTACCCGACCGACCCTATCTTTTGCCTCCGACCCAAAAAGGATTTTGTTCATGTCCCAAAAAACACACCAATTGTTGGCACATTTTGCGAACCATACCGAGACTAAGGGAAGTAACCTCCTTTAAAATCGACTAAATCTAAGAAAAGAAGAAAAACAAGTCGCGTAAGGCGAAAATACAACATTTAGTCAAGTAGCTGTCGAACTCACAGAATGAAACTGAACGCAATGCCATTTTTCAGCAAGACCGTATACTCGTAGCATCGTCAGTCCACCGCTCATGGCAAAGGCAGTGAAATTGACAAGAAGAGCGGGGTAGTAGTTGCGCTAAGAAGGATAGCACGCTTTTCTGTACCTCTCTTTGCTTTAACTTTCTGAGCGTGTTTTTAATCCAAACATATCATATGTATATGTTTTTGGAATCAGGAACCGACAAGGAATAAGATGAAAGTGTTTTTAAATTGATTTCGACAATTTAATTTTGATAATAATTTTTATATATTTAATTTTCAGAGCTTGTTTTTAATCCAAATATAACATATTTATATGTTTTTGGAATCAGAAAATGATGGAGAATAAGATGAACGTAAATTTGGATCGTTTTATAAAAACAATATTATTTTTACAATTTTCAGATTTTTAATGACCAAAGTCATAAAATAATTTTTAAGCCACCAAGCTGAAATGCAATACCGAAGTCCGGGCTTCGTCGAAGATTACTTGACCAAAATTTCAACAAATTTGGTTGAAAAATGAGAGCGTGACAGTGCCGCCTCAACTTTCATGAAAAGCCAGATATGACGTCATAAAAGACATTTATTAAAAAAATGAAAAATACGTCTGGGGATTTCATACCCAGGAACTCTCATGTCAAATTTCATAAAGATCGGTCAAGTAGTTTAATCTGAATCGCTCTACACACACACACACACAGACATACACACACAGACAGACCCTCGTCTCGATTCCCCCTCTACGTTAAAACATTTAGTCAAAACTTGACGAAATGTAAAAACGACCTACTGACCCTATCTGTTTTGTTGAAGTTCCCCTAAACCAACATTTATTTGTATTTGGCCTAAAACCAACGAATAAGAAAATGATTGCAATTAGGACCTAGTACTGGGCTTTACGAATCGATATTGCTGTTCAAATATGTGTCATCAGTACATTGCGCAGTACGTATTGACAGTATACTAAAGCTGTATTGTTCAATAGCACGAACACCTACACACACACATTAGCATACAAACACGCACGCACGCACGCGTACGCGCTCGTGCACGCACGCGATCATAAACACACACACACACACACACACACACACACACACACACACACACACACACACACACACACACACACACACACACACATACACACACATGCACGCACACAAAGTTTTGACAAATCTTACTCACAGAAAGCGGACCCGTCAAAGCCCAGGAGCAGCTGATAGTGTTGTACGAATCATAAACCTTGTTGATATGAACAGTTCCGATAAGATCCCAGCCACGCAGTGAGGCCATTCGGTTGCTCGTTTCAGCGGGATCTGAAAGCAAAGCCAGTGGGTCGACACGAAGGAATACCCAAAACCAGCGTAAGTCAATGTCAAATACACAATGCAACAAACACTATTTTGTGACTAAAGCCTACGCATACAACATTACAAGGAGACAACTAAAACACATGAATCAACGGCAGTAAGAGTTCCTAGCAGTTGTTCCGGTGTAGCGGCGCGCAAGCGAGAGAGAGAGAGAGAGAGAGAGAGAGAGAGAGAGAGAGAGAGAGAGAGAGAGAGAGAGAGAGAGAGAGAGAGAGAGAGAGAGAGAGAGAGAGAGAGAGAGAGAGAGAGAGAAGGGGGCAGGGGGGGGGGGGGGGGAGAGAGAAGGGGGCAGGGGCGGGGGGGGGAGAGAGAGAGAACGAGAAAGCGCGGGATGGGGGTGGGGGGGGGGGGCTATAGATGAACACACAGGTAGACCTACATATTCTGAGGGGGAAGGGGGGTGGGGGCGAGCGAGAGTCACAATATGTGTCCTCACTAGAACATATTTTTAAAGCAGAATATGACAATCTTTAACACCCTTTGTTAGAAAGCTAATCAGGTGTACACAAGAAAAGGTCGCCAGTACTTACGGACAACACGAATCCTACAGGAATCACTCTTGGATCGATCACGTCTAATGCAGGCTACAGTTCTGTTGTCCAACGTCTCTCTGATGGAATTCGTGATGGTCAGCTGGCTCACAGACACATTCCGCGAAGCATAGAATGTATCTGTATTCGTAACATTGCACGCGTAGTCAACGCTTCGAGTCCCACACAATGCGGGCTGTACTGAAGATCCTGTGGTGTTCGTGATCATCCAAATAACGTTTTCTGCAGATTGCAGTCCCTCACACAGTATTGATGTTTCTGGCTGTACTTCGGATATTTCCAGTGTTCCGAGCTTACACTGTGGCAAGTTGTAATCTAGGATTTAAGAACACACGAATTAAGATAAATGAGTAAAACAGCTAGGCTTAGAGTTGACACGATATGAGCATCAAGTTTTGTGATAAGCCTTTAAATAATATGTATACGTGTTCTTCGTCTCATTTAAGCTCCAACATACATAAGATGAGATGCAGGCAGATATTCATGCAGACGCGTGGACTAAGAGACAGATACACGCAGACAAAACAGACACATATTGTTGTCATTTAATGACAATGTCAAGTAATGACTGAATTTGTTAACGAGAGCGGAGAGCGAGGCATGTACGTTTGTGTGAGCAGAGCATAATTATCTCAGAAACTACCGGACATATTTTCATGAAGATTGGTTTGCACATTTTTGAGAGAATGTGTTTGTGCCTTTTCAGTTTGGTCAATACACAATTTAAAATTCTAATTATTTTTTTGCAATTGATCAAAAATGATTTGATCTGATTTGTTTCTTATTTCCTAAATCCAAACATATATAGATATGACATGTTTACTCTGAAAATGAACTCATTATTAAATTGTATTGGTTCATATTGGTTAATTAGGAACGACGTGTGTACATGCTTCGCGAATATGAAATGCACCCGTCTCATCCCGTCTTCGGGTAAAGGCTAGCTTCGCCTTAGTACATGTGTTGGCTGCTCTTCTATTATTGATCTTTTAGTTTCAGGCCTGCAGATTAACTAAATGCTTTGAATTCGCTTCACGCAAATTTAATTTGTTGCTGTAAAAGCATAGACAGAGAAACAAAAGTGATGATGTACAATTATGGTGTAAAGCGTACTTACTGTTCACTCGAATCTTGCAGTGATCGAATGTGGCAAAATCCTGTTTTGTACATATCAACCTAGAGCCGTTCTTCTGATGTGCACCAGAGACAATCCGCAAGTCACTGAAATGCCCAGACCGCGTCACGCTGAACTCAGTATTTAGCAGGGTGCACGCAGGACACGGACCTCCATGTGGACAAAATGCACACGCTGCAATGATGGTTGCATTGGCCCAACTGTTGTCCGGTGTGACCAACCAGAACATATTCTGCGATGAATACAGCCCAGCACATCGTATAGTCATGTTCTTCCGAACAACCTCCAGTTCGCCATTTACGCAGCCTTGAATCGCGTAATAAGCTGCAACGACGGACAAGATGGTATGTACTTGCATGTGTACAACACGAATACATATTGGTTATACATAGCATTTGGTTTTACAAGCTGCTGATCATTACATACAATGTTTTTGGATTGGGATGTTTCATATTTATTAAAATAGTTAAAATGTTAAGTCAATGTGAAGGCCCAATTTGTCCTATACTATCAGTTCTGCCTTGGCCCATCCCTCCACTTTGACACCTACAAACACGCAACATCCTTACTACACCTGCATAGATTCATAATTTTGTAATGAATTAATTTCATAAAAGCCACTAATGGCTTCTTTTTACATTCCTACTCTGCATATGATTTGTGTGCCTGTTTTAGAGTGGAGGGGTTGGCTGAATGTAAAAGTATGGTTTTAAAAGAATAAAATAATAATAAGATTCATATTGTCCTGTGAGGTAACTCTCATGGACATACAGGGTAAGACGGTCATGGTGAGCCAACTTGTTTACATAGGAAAGACTACCTTATAAGGTTAGGATTCCGTATGGATTGTCTCTTTTCCGTTTGACTTGGAACCAATATATATGCTGCCTATTCAAGAGAAACACAATAGTGATCCTACAAATGTGATGTTATTTAAATTGGGCAAACAGGGGAGATAAAAAACACTTCAGGTCCGTGCTCTAAAAAACAAAACTCAAAAAAAACAATAAACAACATCAAAATTGCGAGTCATGCAATGCAATGCCATTAACATCTGTTTCCATTCAGCTCTTTCTTCTAATTATAGTTGTCAAGGATTGTTGACGTGCTCGCGACAGAAGCAGGTCGAACATGATTCTCGTTCGATCAATTTCGTTAAATAAGCAGATCTTTGCAAACGTTGCATATGTGAGGAGAGTTCCTAAAGCGTGAACAATCAAAACCTGATTCGTGTCCCCTTTACTGAAGCCATGATACGTACATTTTTGTTCGGACTTGATCAAGCGACAGAGCTTTTTTTTACACTTAACTGTCAGTGTCTGGCAGCGTACGGAAATTAGCGAATAATATGTGGGGAACAAAATAATAATTTATGTCATAGTAGGCACGACTAGCAAGATACAGCAAAATGCTCGCAAGCGGGTGAGAACCAAAAGATCGAGGGTTAAAAGGTCGAGGCACAAAAGGTCGAGGACATTTGGTCAAGAGTCAAAAGGTCGAGTGCGACAAAAGGTCGAGGGTGACAAAAGGTCAACAGCAAAACGTCTACGGGACAAAAGGTCGAGGATTTAAAAAGGTCGAGGATTAGAAATTTCGATTTAATTTTATGTGTCCATTCGTGAAGAAAATTCTGCTTCGAGTGCCTATTGTGCGTATCACAGGGGTGATTTGTGAATATGATCACACACACACAAACACACACACACACACACACACACACACACACACACATACACATACACACACACACACACACGCACGCACGCACGCACACACACACACACACACACACACACAAACACACACACACACACACACACACACGCGCGCGCACTCAAACGCGCGCACACGCACAGACACATTCTTAGTATATGTTTTCACAATTTTGGATGTAAGACAAAACGACAGCAGTAACTTTTGTGTATTGCCTTGTCGTTTCCTTTCTGTGATTCGACGAGCTCAATTCTGCGTCTGTGTCCCTGTCCGAATGTAACTCTCTCTTCGTTTGTAAATGCTTTTTAAAGTTTACATATGGGAGAGAAAAAAGAAGGAAAAAAACTCAAGCTTTAAGCGTATCAGTGACATGTTTCACCAGCAATAATCTGTTGAGTGTCGAGCTGTATTCACCGTTGACCACATGCACACTACGGTTCATTTACCGACAAAGCCGTTGGTCCGTCAACACAAACACCCGTCACTCAAGGCACTCTTTGTACAAACACTGTTTTGAATATCTAAACAAATAACACAACACTTATAAATGCACACAAAGCAGCGTTTTCTCCAAGTAATAAAAACAAGTCGCGTAAGGCGAAATTACTACATTTAGTCAAGCTGTGGAACTCACAGAATGAAACTGAACGCACTGCATTTTTTCACAATGACCGTAGTCCGCCGCTAGTGCAAAAGGCAGTGAAAGTGACGAGCCTGTTCAGCGCGGTAGCGGTTGCGCTGTGCTGCATAGCACGCTTTACTGTACCTCTCTTCGTTTTAACTTTCTGAGCGTGTTTTTAATCCAAACATACCATATCATATATATTTTTGGAATCAGGAACTGACAAGGAATAAGATGAAAATGTTTTTAAATTGATTTCAAAAATTTTATTTTGAAAATAATTTTAATTTTTTTTAATTTTCAGAGCTTGTTTTTAATCCAAATATAACATATTTATATGTTTTTGGAATCAGAAAATGATCAAAAATACGATGAACGTAAATTTGGATCGTTTTATAAAAAAAATGTGTTTGTAAATTTTCAGATTTGTAATGACCAAAGTCATTAATTAATTTGTAAGCCACTAAGCTGAAATGCAATACCAAAGTCCGGCCTTCGTCGAAGATTGCTTGGCCACAATTTCAATCAATTTGATTGAAAAATGAGGGTGTGACAGTGCTGCCTCAACTTTTACAAAAAGCCGGATATGACGTCATTAAAGACATTTATCGAAAAAAGGAAAACAATATCCGGGGATATCATACCCAGGAACTCTCATGTCAAATTTCATAAAGATCGGTCCAGTAGTTTACTCTGAATCGCTCTACACACACACGCGCATACATACATACATACATACATACATACATACATACACACTCACATACACCACGACCCTCGTCTCCATTCCCCCTCTGTGTTAAAACATTTAGTCAAAACTTGACTAAATGTAAAAACAAAAGAAGAATTTAACACACACGTAAACAGAACATTATGTCGACAGTTTTTTTATTCCTCGACCTTGACAATGCTTTAATCCCCGACCTTTTTCAATCCTCGACCTTTTGTCCCTTTGACGTTTTGCGTTTGACGTTTTGTCATCTTTGACCTTTTCTCGCTCTCGACCTTTTGACTCTTGACCAAATGTCCTCGACCTTTTATGCCTCGACATTGTTAACCTCGACCTTTCGTCGCACACCCCAACCCCTCGCAAGCGATTCGTATTATTCACTTAGTGAAGGCAATGCTTTTCCGTTCGTCGTTCACAGAATGTAGGCCACTGTTTGAATCTTGTGGTCCTTTTTATAGTCAGCGTTTAACATTGTACATGTTGTACAAGGTCAATTTAAAAAGCTATTGCATGGGTAAACAAATAATACTTACATACAATCATACCTTTTATAACGTTGATAGTGCACAATGCTTTTGAGACATTGTTATTGCTGGAACATTTGATCACAGCCCCGTCATCATTTCGATAGACTGTTTTGAAGTGTAAGGTCGTGGACCGCTTTGTTCTGGTGATTTGGTA
>NC_090252.1:16288938-16310333 GCF_037325665.1 Littorina saxatilis | reverse complement strand
TTGTCAGCACATGCGAAGTGTCAACAGGAACATTGATGAACGTAACAGAAGTTACGTGCACGGCTTACAATTCAGAAATTCCGTCATTGACAACATCCGCTGCATACACGCCTCCTGCTGCAAGTGAGTAGGCCAACAATGTTTTGAAGATAGAAATCGCAATATGGTGAACTGTAATAGTAAACGCTAACAGAGAAGTATGATAATGTATGGGAGTGTTTTCATTCTTTCCTGAATTGGCTGAGTATATATTTAATTGTTTATTCGATAGTTACATATTTATTGTAAGAAGAGCAGACGTGTGGTCAAGTGCAAACAGTTAGATCTTCTATATTAAAAAGACAAGATAAACGCCAGCTTACAAACAAAATCAAGTTGTCGAATGTGGTAATGGTAGGGGGTGGGGAGGGGGGAGAGTATACAAAACATTTTAACAGCATTGCACCTGGGACAGAACTGTATACTATGCACACCCGTGTCAAAGCACACACATCACTTTTTGTTCTTTGTGCTCTTGTTATACTTTGCTGGCGGTTGTGATGGAGATTTTAGTGGAGGTGTTGGGTTGTTTGTGCGAGTTTAGCTTTTCGTTGTATGGCACACATATGTACGCGCTCAAGTATAGCACAACACCAACTGTTTGACAGATCTTAACCAAAATGAAGGTTTATCGCTGGCATCCGTGGCGGGAGGAGTGGTCGCTGCACTTGTCATCGGCACTATCATCGTCGTTGTCATCATTATTGTCAAACGGAAACGTGAGCATACTTTCTCTCGAGAAAATTGTGCATGCCAGTTAGTACATATATTATAATAGTAATATGTCTACATTGACTTGTCAACAATGGCAAGTTCTGCATCTTTAACGGAGTATTTTTGGCTTGGTATGTGTTGGTTTGCGTTGTTTTAATGACCATGTGACCGGCACGGTTGGCCTAGTGGTAAGGCGTCCGCCCCGTGATCGGGAGGTCGTGGGTTCGAACCCCGGCCGGGTCATACCTAAGACTTTAAAATTGGCAATCTAGTGGCTGCTCCGCCTGGCGTCTGGCAATATGGGGTTAGTGCTAGGACTGGTTGGTCCGGTGTCAGAATAATGTGACTAGGTGAGACATGAAGCCTGTGCTGCGACTTCTGTCTTGTGTGTGGCGCACGTTATATGTCAAAGCAGCACCGCCCTGATATGGCCCTTCGTGGTCGGCTGGGCGTTAAGCAAACAAAAACAACCAAAAAAAACAAAACAAAAAAAATGACCATGTCCGGTATACAGGAATCACTGACGTGAAGAGAATCATTGATAATGCAGTTGATCCGGTATTAAAGTCTCTAACCTCGACTCTTACATACTCGCCCATATGTTCAAACTACCTGAAAAACAACAGAAAGACGAGGTTGTACAAGAACAATCGCTATGTCTACTGTCGATGTTAGATGTTCCCTGTAATCGTGTGTTTCGGCATCTTTGATAAATAAATATTAATCGTATCGTACTAGCACATGTTAGCCTGTATTTTGTTTACCATAACAAATGCTTAAACATGCACAAGGAGTTAATGTTCAATTATTTACATTGGCTGAAATAGCCTTATTTAGTCGGTGTACATGTTGTTAGTTTTTACAACTGTTTTTGTGTCATTCCAACTAAAGCATAAGTCTGTCTTTCTCTCTGTCTGTATTTATGGCTGCCTGTTGGTCTGTCTGTCTGTCTGTCTGTCTGTCTCTGTCTCTGTCTGTCTGTATCTGTCTCTGTCTCTGTGTCTGTGTCTGTCTGTCTGTCTGTCTGTCTGTCTCTCTCTCTGTCTCTCTCTCTCTGTCTCTGTCTCTCTCTCTCTCTCTCTCTCTATCGCTCATCCCCCCTCTCTCTCTCTCTCTCTCTTTCTTTCTTTCTCTCTCTCTCTCTCTCTCTCTCTCTCTCTCTCTCTCTCTCTCTCTCTCTCTCTCTCTCTCTCTCTCTCTCTCTCTCTCTCTCTCTCTCTCTCTCAATTTAGCTAAATAATCTTCTCTCTGCTCTTTTCAAGGATCGTCAAAATCATCGACAGCAGAACGAAACGAAGGTGAGTTCATAATTGCAATATAGCAAATATATCAATGAAGCTGCGGCAGAACGGTATGCTGTTGTGTGCATGCAACTGGCTGTTTCACTTCTGTGCTAGGTCAATGTTATGGTTAGACACATTTCAGTCGTCTGTGCCCTTATATGAATGTTTCTTGTTGCTATGTGTGTAAGTGTGTAAACCAGCAATTTACATTTTCATTACAGAATTCGTAGAATACACCAACGACTTGTACGACAGCACAGGAGAGATGGACTCATCAAGTAGCGAAGTGCACAATTTAACACGCCCAACTCCAACAGCATCGGCGGAGAATACCAACAGTCTGCAGAACTCTGAGGAATCCACAAACCCAGAAGAGGCTCACGTGAACACAGGCCCAGCAGCCTCAACGAATCCTAACGGTGACGTGTATGCTCAAGTGGCAAAGAAAAGGAAAAACGAAACTCGAGATTTGCAGGCTAAGCAATCGCAAAACAATCCCAACAAAACGTATCCTCAAGTGCAGAAGAAACAAAAGGGAGAGAATCCGTCTGGCCAAGCTGAAGCTCCCGCACAAAAAGCAAACGACAACGGAAAACATAAGTCAGATAAGGAAGAGCCTGACCGATCGGCTGGACTGTCCAAGTCAGGTAGTGTGTATTGTCTTTGTGTGTCTAGTTCTTTGTTTGGTTAGTTGGATATTTGTCAACTTGTTTGTGACGTGTGTGTGTGTGTGTGTGTGCGTGTGTGTGTGTGTGTATGTGTGTGTGTGTGTGCGTGCGTGCGTGTGTGTGTTCGTGTGTGTTTGTGTGTATGTGTGTGTTCGTGTGTTTGTGTGTGTGTATATATGTGTGCGTGTGTGCGTGTGTGTGTGTGTGTGTGTGTGTTTAAATGTATTGTTAACATATATAATCCTTCCCGCAGCCGATAGCACCGAATATGTCAACTGCCCGAGGGAGTCAATGGGAGAGAACTCTGGAGCTGTTTACATGAACATGGCGCAGGCGTCTTCTTCTGATGTGGAAAAGGTAAACCAATGTGGATTTTTGTTTAGGTTGTAGTTTTCTCCGGTTATAAAATGAAGAGATCTCAGCAAACGTTAGATTCTGTACATCTACAGTGGACTTTTTTTCTTTCTCCTGAGACTGCTTGCAGCTAAGTCTGCAATCTCCACCTTGTTTCAATGTAAGGTGTATACGTGCTGTAATTGATGTTTATTCACTTAAAGGATTCGCAAGTGGACGATAAGTAAAATGTTCCACAAATGTACCTTTCCCATTGTTAATTCTGGAGACGAAAAGGTCGGAGCGGGGGAGGGAATGGGGTAGAGGGGTGGGGGGGGGGGGGTCTTTGATTACATATTCGTGTCTGCAAGCGCTCTTCCGTGCTTTGACTTTTACAGTGCATTCGGTGTGTAATGTTCTGTGAATGGTGCACTGTTTCTCCCTTGTTTTCACGATTGCTTAACATGTAAACAAACATAGTGCTGCCGGATTTAATCAGACAACTATCATTGTTATATTTGATTGATATTGTTCCCACTCTGCAATAAGACATTAACAACTTACTTTTATTTGAAAAGCACAGATACATCAATACACACACAACACATAGCGGAATAAACAAGCATTCAACAACAAACATACATACATACATACATACATACATACATACATACATACATACATACATACATCTATATGTATAGGTTACAACACGAGTGGTTTTTTATATGGCTTGTATTTCAGTCAAGACCCAGCGGATGAATATCATCGGGAGACACGAGCCTCTGGCGAGTGGCTCTCGATTGATATTCCCGCTGGGTCTTGACTGAAATACAAGCCATATAAAAAACCACGAGTGTTGTAATCTGTATATCCCATTCTACCATCAAACACAAAGTGTAGACTACTAGCGGCACTGTTGCGATCTGTGCAGTGTAAAACATTGTTGCCAGCGAGACTTAGCCCTTTTGCAACCTTAAACTAAGTGACCGTCGCTGAAAAAATAAAACGAATGAGTGCATCGATAAGTACGCGGTAACACTACTTTCAGACCATTTAAAAGCTTTAAGTAAAGGTTCATAAGTTGCAAGAAAGTAATGAAGTCGTATAGAAATTAATTTAGTTGAAGCGCACAATTCTTTTGTTTTGCGTTTCAGGTCGGCAGAACGGGCGAAACGGGTTTGGGACCCATTTGGCTTACTCGATTCAGAATCGATTCCACGTTGTTTTTCTCGAACGTGTGTAATTAGGCTTATTGACAGAGAAGCAAATTTTAGGGAACAAATATGTAGGTTTAGATTTAACCATTTGCTCCCTATTTGAAATGTATCTACGTGATAAACTGTTTTGCGAGTGTGTTTGCATGGATGAACTTAAACTGGTATGGGTGTGAGGAAAACGCGACCGACACGTCTGTCACCGCCGATTGATTGCATTTTGAAGGAATATGACTGGATTACGGAAAAATACACACATGTTAAGTTCTCGGATACCTTCATCGCCAATGTGGACTTACTGCAGAGCCAGGCAAAAGAGTAGACTTGCTCGCGAAACACGTGAAACAGCCGATAGATTGATAGCGAAGCCCAACCGTGCCAGGTAAGGACGGTCTCAAAAGTCGTCTGCTAACGAAGCAAGGGAGAGTACTCGTGTTTTTGTTTTGGTTCGCTAGCATCTGGTTATCTTGTAAGTTGAATGTTCGTTTTTTTCGACCTGCATTGCTTTCATAATGAAAGAAACGTTTGCTTATTGCATCTCATACATCAGATCAGTTCTGAGATTCATTTTTGCGTGCAACTGATATGGTTTTCTGAGCCGTGCAATACGATTTTGGAACTTTATACAAATGTGTCACATTGTTCGGCGCGAGGTCAAAGGTCGGGAGCAAAGTAGTTCTTCGCCCAAATCGGAATCTGCACTATCATATATTTTTTTGAGTCCATGATGTATTTATTGAGCTATAAAAATACAACATATATACCCATACTGAAGTAACAGAGACAAAGAAGGGAGGTCATGGGATATATATATATATATACGACTTGTGTCTGTGTGTCTGTGTGTCTGTGTGTCTGTTCGCGATGCGCGGCCAAGGTTCTCGATGGATCTGTTTCAAATTTGGTGGGCATATTCAGGTACACCCGGGACACAACCTGGTCAATATTTCAACACGTGCTCTCAGCGCGCAGCGCTGAATCGATTTTTTTGTTGTTGTCTGGATCCACTACCAGTAACTCTTCCTTATCTTCTCCAGTGTTTGCAGCGTTTATCTCCCTTCCTTCGTGTGGCTTAAATCCATATTCCCGTTTCTATTTTTAGAAGGTCACTGTCGACAACGCTCAATCCATATTCCCGTTATACTATTTTTAGACTCTTCTCCAGTGTTTTGCGCGTTTATCTCACTTCCTTCGTGCGGTGCAAAGCCGGATCCCCGGCGCAGCCGGGTATTCGGCTCGACTTTTTCCCGGCTAAGCCGTACCCGGCGAAGCGGGTATTCATCTAGTACATACATACATGCATACATAAATACATACATACATACACACATACATACATGCATACATACATACATGCATACATACATACATACATACATACATACATACATACATACATACATACATACATACATACATACACACACACACACATACATACATACATACATACATACATACATACATACATACATACATACATACATACATACATACATACATACATACATACATACATACATACATACATACATACATACATACATACATACATACATATATACATACATACATTTTAAGTGATGCCTAATAATATTACAAGTATTGGCATGCACATTCCATTTATGTACCTAAGATTTGCATAAATGCAAGACTAACTAGTTGTTATTGATGTTTTTAGTTAAATAATCAGAAACCAATACCTTAGTCGTTTACACATGAATACAGTGTGATACTGTTTCTATGATTCATTGTTTTGTGTTATGGAACAGGAAAAAACACAAGTGTCAGAAACTGATGACGAGTACAACAAACTACATGTTACGAACATTGATGCACAGGAAGCCAAATCTACCTACAACCATCTTGGAGACGTTTGATTTGATGACTGTGTGTGTGTGAGTGTGTGTGAGTGTGTGTGTGTGTGTGTGTGTGTGTGTGTGTGCGTGTAAGTGTTTGTGTGTGTGTGAGTGTGTGTGTATGTGTGTGAGTGTGTCTGTGTGCGTGTGTGTGTGTGCGTGTGCAGTGTGTGTGTGTGTGTGTGTGTGTGTACGTGCGTGCGTGCTTGCGTGTGTGTGTGCACTGCATGCTTTTATACTGTGGTGTTGACGTATGGGCGGTCGTTTCTTTTTATATTTAGTCAAGTTTTGACTAAATATTTTAACATCGAGGGGGAATCGAAACGAGGGTCGTGGTGTATGTGCGTGTGTGTGTGTGTGTGTGTGTGCGTGTGTCTGTGTGTGTGTGTCTGTGTGTGTGTGTGTAGAGCGATTCAGACTAAACTACTGGACCGATCTTTATGAAATTTGACATGAGAGTTCCTGGGTATGAAATCCCCAAACGTTTTTTTCATTTGTTTGATAAATATCTTTGATGACGTCATATCCGGCTTTTCGTGAAAGTTGAGGCGGCACTGTCACGCCCTCATTTTTCAACCAAATTATTTGAAATTTTGGTCAAGTAATCTTCGACGAAGCCCGGAATTCGGTATTGCATTTCAGCTTGGTGGCTTAAAAATTAATTAATGACTTTGGTCATTAAAAATCTGAAAATTGTAAAAAAAAATAAAAATTTATAAAACGATCCAAATTTACGTTTATCTTATTTTCCATCATTTGCTGATTCCAAAAACATATAAATATGTTATATTCGGATTAAAAACAAGCTCTGAAAATTAAATATATAAAAATTATTATCAAAATTAAATTGTCGAAATCAATCTAAAAACACTTTCATCTTATTCCTTGTCGGTTCCTGATTCCAAAAACATATAGATATGATATGTTTGGATTAAAAACACGCTCAGAAAGTTAAAACAAAGAGAGGTACAGAAAAGCGTGCTATCCTTCTTAGCGCAAGTACTACCCCGCTCTTCTTGTCAATTTCACTGCCTTTGCCATGAGCGGTGGACTGACGATGCTACGAGTATACGGTCTTGCTGAAAAATGGCATTGCGTTCAGTTTCATTCTGTGAGTTCGACAGCTACTTGACTAAATATTGTATTTTCGCCTTACGCGACTTGTTTTTTTTTTGCCGTATAGTTTGCACTGAGCAGAGTTGTGAATAGCATTCACATTATATACGTTGGTAATCGGTGGCGTTGTGGCCGTAACGTAAACACATGTTTTATAGACACATAATATGTGTTATTGTACATATTTTTGCACTTTGATATATGAATACAAAACATGAAGATATGCGTTCAGCATAGTGCTCATATTCTGTTTTTCAATTGTACAACTTCACCTAAACACTCTCGTGTTTTTTTTGTTTTTTGTTTTTGTTGTTGTTTTTGTTTTGTTTTGTTTTTATATATAGGCAGCTTCATTCGTGCATGTATGTAGTATTCTCTTTTGGATGACCATAACGCTTGATGTGTGACTTGTTAAATGTAAGAATGGGCGATCGAGCGTTTCAATTTTATTTTGTATAGTATAATTTGCACTGAACAGAGTTGTACATAGGATATAGATTATTATACGTTGTGGTCGTAAGTAAAACTCATGTATTGTAGACAAATATGTGTTCTTATACATATTTTTACACTTGAATATCTGAATACAAAACATTAAGATGTGCATTCAGCATTATAATCATATTTTATTGTTTTCAATTGTACAACTTCACATAAACACTCCTTTTGTGTATATGCAGCTTAATCATTCGTGCATGTATGCGTTCTCTTTTGTATTTCCATAACGCTTGATAATTGACTGTTGATGCCGGAACATATTTTTGTTTGCGTATTGGTTTAAACAAGTTTATTCAATAAATGTCATTGGTACTATTGCCGCATACATGAAATTAGGAACATGGAGCACAACAAGCTAGGCTTATGAGCGTACTCTTAAAAGCAAATGACATTTGGCGGACGATTTTAATATAACAAGTTTGAAATAATGTCAAAATAATAATGGTAAATGATGGTAGACAAACATGTAACAATAAAAGGAAAAACAAAATAAAACAAAAAACAATGCTAAACTAACAACAGTACTCACACGCGCTCGCACTCTCACTCGCACACACTCGCATACAATGACTTCCACTTGTTTGATTATTGTATTTCTAAATGATAAAGAGATTTGTCAATTGTGTTTTTCTTTGAAAAGGGCCCTTAGTTCAATTCCAATAAACGTTCTGCATTCCTTATTCCGTATACATGTATGCATTAGGGTACGGAGCAATGACAGATAGGCGCGGCACACTTTACACGTGATAATATTACTATTTTATTGCATGTGTCCGTAATCTGCGTATATTTAACTGATTTCACCATATCTTATTGCACACGGAGAATATACCGTGAACTACCTTGTATACGCCCAGTATTGAGTAAACACCCACCCCCTACTTTGGACCGAAAACTGTGCATAGGGCTTTCTACCTAGTAAACCCCCCCTTCTTGATTAATAATGTCACGAACATTATTTTTGGAACACTTGTTTTTAGAGTTTTTAAACTTCCGCATGCGGTACAGAGTATTCATCCGAGTGTATAATGCTAATACGATAAAGGCATATCGTTTATTAGTACTCTCACCGCAGTGCAGCTTAGTAATAAAATAGAGTTGCAATTCTCAAAGTTTTTCTGAAGTTGAAAAGACCGGTTTTTGATCACGATATTTGTTTCAAGAGATTGTCCCTCGAATTTGATGGCTTGAATCAGTGCAACTGCAAGTTTGGATTAATCTTTTCCAGTTCGCATTATCTTTTGAAGTTATGAACTTGTTAACAGACATTAAAGCAACAAGATTTTCTTCGTAGTTTGCTTGCAGAGTACCTTTGTGTTCCGTTGTGTGCAATAACGCATCATTTGAGCACTTTCATGCCAAGTGACCAAAATGTCGTTATTCTAGCAAAGGACCCGCTCCTGCAAAGGGTATAGTACCTAGTAAACGCCCACGCCATATGTTTGTTCAAAATTGGTGCATATGGGGGGTGGGCGTATACAAGGTAGTTTACGGTACATGTACATATTTGTTTAAATAAACATTTCAAATCTTTCTTTCTTTATTTGGTGTTTAACGTCGTTTTCAACCGTTCAAGGTTATATCGCGACGGAACATTTCAAATCATTTTTAATTGATTGTGTGTGTGTGTGTGTGTGTGTGTGTGTGTGTGTGTGTGTGTGTGTGTGTGTGTGTGTGTGTGTGTGTGTGTGTGTGTGTGTGTGCGGGCGAGCCTGCGTGATTGTGCGCATGTTGTGTCTGTATCCATACGTGATTGCTAAGAATGTCGTGGATCTTTTTAGTACAAATTGAACCGCCTGACACAGCGAGGCAATTTAGATTGTTGTTATTGGGACACATTATAATGTTTGAGTCTGAGTCTTAAGTCTGTGTGAATGTTTGTGTTAATTTCTGTGGTTGCCTATTTTTTTATTTTTTTTATTTTTTGTTGTTGTTGTTGTTACTTTAACATTTATAAAACGTATTATCATTAGATTAGTCCCTCTCTTGTACGAGGGCTGGATGTAAAACAAGCAACGGCTTGCTTATGCCGTGACTAAAGAGTTTTCTTTGTCTTGCACTTTATTGTCTTGTCTTCTCTCTCTGTCTCTCTCTCTCTCTCTCTCTCTCTCTCTCTCTCTCTCTCTGTCTCTATCTCTCTCTGTCTCTATCTCTCTCTGTCTGTCTCTCTCTCTGTCTGTGTCTCTCTCTGTATCTCTCTGTCTCTTTGTCTCTCTCTCTCTCTCGCTCTCTCTGTCTCTCTTTCTCTCTGTCTCTCTCTCTCTGTCTCTCTGACTCTCTCTGTCTCTCTCTGTCTCTCTGTCTCTTTCTCTGTCTCTCTCTGCCTCTCTTTGCCTCTCTCTGTCTCTCTCTGTCTCTCTCTCTCTGATTATCTCTCTGTCTCTGTCTCTCTCTCTCTCTCTCTCTCTCTCTCTCTCTCTCTCTCTCTCTCTCTCTCTCTCTCTCTCTCTCTCTCTAAGTATGGATCGTTTCCAAAAACGTGAATTGAATCAGCGTTTCCCCCTTTTTGTTTTAACACATACCTCAAAATGAGCGGCTTATGCGTAATGAATTTAGCACTAATGATCTAAGTCAGTAAGTGCATACACCTTGATTGTCTCGTTCAATAAGGTTTGTGGATTTCTCACGTAAACGTCTCCATTGTGTTTAGAACTTGTAGAAATATTAAATCCACTTGGTTGCTAATGCTAATAATTATTAGCTGTTAGAATGGGTTATCATAAGAAAAAGAGAAACTTATTTTCTCTATATGTGACCCTCCACCACGAAATGAGTCGCATGTCACATTTGCATGATTTTCATATTTTTACATTTTCCCAAGGAGTGTTTTATGCTCTATCCAGTGGTGAAACCCGTTTTAGAAAAGAGCGAAAACTTGTCGAGTTATAAGCCTGTGACTAAGGTGACCCTCACACTGTTACCACAGTTCCCCCGGACTTATGTCAAGCCTAGCGCAGAACCGCGCGAGGTGACATGCGACTCATTCCGTGGTGGAGGGTCACATATATCTAGATTAAAAAGAAAATATTTAAAATAAATAAAAGAAAGAGTGTTAGGCGCAAGAGGAAAAATAAGGATCGGTCGAAGAACCGGAAAGTTGTTAACTCTAAGATGAAATACAACAATACCAATTACAATAACAATAACAACACTTTATTGTCAATTAAAAAGAATACACATCTGACCGGCCTGTAAACTTCTTGCGACTTCTCGCGCCTGTAAAACCCCTACGTTTAGGTATGAGTGTACAAGCTAGGCAGCTATCCTCAGAAGGGAGTGTTGACATGTGAAAGCAGCGATTTACGCAATCTGTCTTCGCGGGCCAGCCTGCGTTTCTCCATGATCACGTTGAGAGTGTAGAGACAGGGGTTGACGGTGGAGTTGAGAGGCAGCACAAAAATGGCCACGGCCACGTTGACCTCGCCAGGAATGGCCACGTCACTGGACGCTAGCAAGCCGAGCAAGCCGATGGGAAACCAGCAGAGGAAGTCACTCATGGCTACGGTGATCAGTCGGCGTGCGATGACCAGGTCCTTGTTAATTTTGGTGCTGTTAGACGTAGACATGGAGTTGGCGCGGATGGACCAGTAAATGCTCACTTGGCCGGCACAGATAAAGAGGAACAGGACGAAGTTGAGCACAATGATGATGCTGAAGGAATAGCCGTGGCCAGCAAACTCGCTCCTGGTGATGGGAAGTGGGATACAGATCCCTGTCTGGCTGTAGAAGTGCCAGTGAGCTGTGGCAGGCAACAAAGGGATGGCAGCCATAATCACGCCACACAGCCATGCCACGGCCGAAGCTGCATGAGCGGACTGCGGACTGAAATGAATGCGGCTGAAGGGAAAGCGAAGAACCAGAAAACGATCCAAGGTGATGAGGCACATGAGGAAGGCTGACACCTCATTGGACACCAGTGACAGAAAGCCTGCAAGCTGACAGGGAACACTGTGCTTCCAAGCCACCTCATTCCAGAGGTAGGCACCCTGGTACACCCGGTCCGCCACCCCGATGATGGCCAGATAGACACCCATCAGGAAATCAGACATAGACAGGTGTGTCACAAAGTTCCCGTAACCTACTTTGGTTCCTCGCCGAGAAGTGACGGTCCTGAACACGAAGCTTACAGCGTTGCCGAGAACCGCCAGGACAGCCAAGAGGAAGACGAACAGTCTGTATCCTCCACTCTGCAGCAAGTCTTCACACGACGAGATCTCATCCGAGGGTGCAATACAGTTACGCACGTTGAAATCTGTGGGGAGGAGCACGGGGCAACACATTTTAAAGCTGTCTGCATAGACGGTGCGCAGATCACTGAGGCCTCGAAACAGCTCGGGTGGGAACCAGGTCAAGGGGCATCCCCGCAGGTCTATCACACGCAGATGTCTCGTGGCACCGAAGCCTTCATCGGGGGCACGCTCCACCCCGCTGTGGGACAGGTTGAGGACATGTAGGTTAGGGAAAGCCGAGAGTATGCTGGCATTGAGCACGTGCAGCGCAACGCGCGACAGATCTAACTCCCACACTTTACTATTCAGACTCAGCTCCCCGTCGTCTTCAAACACGTGGACCAATGGATTGCCGGCTAGGGACAGCTCTCGCAGGCGAGGAACTCCACTTAAAGGTACACTGCTAGTGCTGCTGACGCGGTTGTCACTGACGTCCAGACTCAACAGATTCGGAAAGGCGAGTTGAGTCAGGACGGTCAGGTTGCAGCGAGCGAGACTGAGATGGATCAGCATGAGGTTGTCTCGCAGGTGTTCAGGAGTCATGAAACTACCGCTCGCGTCCAGAAAGCGGAGTTGTGGGTGTGCAGACGCCGTGAAGATGCTGGTGCAGAAGAAAGCCATGCCTCTGCACTGACATGAGCGAGGACACGTCAGGTTGCACAGCAGCTCGTCGTCATGCTGCGGGCAGTGAGCGCGACCGTCACACAGCTGAGACTGGAGCAGACAGACGGAGGAAGCGCGACAGCGGTAGAAGCCCGGGCAGGTGTAGCTGTCACAGTCCGCCTCGTCCTCCCGCCCCGGGCAGTCGTACAGGCCGTTACAACGGAACATCAACGGCTGACAGAAGCCGTCATTCGGACATTGGAAATGTGTGTCGGGACAAGTCCTGGTTGAATGTGTAGCGGGAGAGACGTCGATAGGCTGGACAACAAGGCCCGAGTCG
Organism: Littorina saxatilis; assembly: GCF_037325665.1. Classification (NCBI taxonomy): domain Eukaryota; kingdom Metazoa; phylum Mollusca; class Gastropoda; order Littorinimorpha; family Littorinidae; genus Littorina; species Littorina saxatilis. The sequence goes on along the minus strand of NC_090252.1, from coordinate 16,297,434 downwards.
GACAGGGAGACGAGACCCTGGGGCGGGCTGGGTTGGTCTGGCCACCTGAACTCACACAGAGTCTCGTCGTTACTGTTGTAACAGTCTGCCCACCCGTTACACTCCTTCTCTCTCGGGATGCACTGCCAACAGTAAGTGACAGTAAGAACAATACAAACTCTCTCGGGATGCACTGCCAACAGTAAGTGACAGTAAGAACAATACAAACTCTCTCGGGATGCACTGCCAACAGTAAGTGACAGTAAGAACAATACAACAAGTAAATAAAGCAAGCCTGCCAGCAAACTCTTCCAAGTAACCGGCCAACATGGGCGCGCGGCAGATGTAGCTCTAGTCTCTCGTGCTGGCAACTAAATTTAACTGTGTGGCTTTTTACTATAACAAACTTGGTTTCCCGGAACGGATGTTTGTCTTGAAGGTTATATTTGATAATAAATATAAACTAGGCCTGTTGATTGCAATAATCACATCATACATGTGGAATGATGAATTGATTCATGTTGTAGATCTAATACAAATTAACCAGAAGTCGCTTTTTGAACTGTGTTTGACCACAATGTGTTTGTTTGTTTGCTTAACGCCCAGCCGACCACGAAGGGCCACATCAGGGCGGTGCTGCTTTGACATATAACGTGCGCCACACACAAGACAGAAGTCGCAGCACAGGCTTCATGTATCACCCGGTCACATTATTCTGACACCGGACCAACAGTCCTAGCACTAACCCCATAATGCCAGACGCCAGGCGGAGCAGCCACTAGATTGCCAATGTTAAAGTCTTAGGTATGACCCGGCCGGGGTTCGAACCCACGACCTCCCGATCACGGGGCGGACGCCTTACCACTAGGCCAACCGTGCCGGTATCTGACCATAATTGAGCAACACGCTTCCACTACACATTCAGCACGTGCTTCTCGGTTAGTGCACAGCCTACATGACCGTTAATTAACAAAATAATGTAAATTGCACATTGTTTAATATAACCTTGAGTAGTAATGACAATGACAGCGATACGGATAATAATTCAAATCAGAGTCCCTTTATTCTTTTGACAGTGGAACTCAATCGCCTTATCAAAATACAATGGCTGCTTTTTATATTTAGTCAAGTTTTGACTAAATATTTTAACATCGAGGGGGAATCGAAACGAGGGTCGTGGTGTATGTGCGTGTGTGCGTGTGTGTGTCTGTGTGTGTGTCTGTGTGTGTGTGTGTGTGTGTGTGTCTGTGTCTGTGTGTGTGTGTGTGTGTGTGTGTGTGAGTGTGGGGGGGGGGGGGTGCAGAGCGATTCAGAGTAAACTACTCGACCGATCTTTATGACATTTTTGATGAGAGTTTCTGGGTATGATATCCCCCGAATTTTTTTAAAAAATTGTTTCGATAAATGTCTTTGATGACGTCATATCCGGCATTTTGTAAAAGTTGAGGCGGCACTGTCACACCCTCATTTTTCAATCAAATTGATTGAAATTTTGGCCAAGCAATCTTCGACGAAGGCCGGACTTTGGTATTGCATTTCAGCATGGAGGCTTAACAATTAATTAATGACTTTGGTCATTAAAAATCTGAAAATTGTAATTAAAATTATTTTTTTATAAAACGATCCCAAATTACGTTTATTGTATTTGTCATCATTTTCTGATTTTAAAAATATATAAATATCTTATATTCAGATTAAAAACACGCTCTGAAAATTAAAAAAATATAAACATTATGATTAAAATTACATTTCCGAAATCGATTTAAAAACAATTTCATCTTAGTCCGTGTCCGTTCCTGATTCCAAAAACATATAGATATGATATGCTTGGATTAAAAACACGTTCAGAGAGTTAAAAAGAATAGAGATATAGAAAAGCGGGCTATCCTCCTCAGCTCAACCGCTACCACGCTTTTCTGGATTGTTAATTTCACTGCCTTTGCCACGAGCGGTGGACAGACGATGCTACGAGTGTACGGTCTTGCGGAAATAATGCAATGCGTTCAGTTTCATTCTGTGAGTTCGACTGAGCTTGACTAAATGTAGTATTTTTGCCTTACGCGACTTGTTATATTCTTAACGCTGGGCTCCAGTGCTGAGGTGTCCGAATTGAACGTGGGTGAAACCCAAACGGGAGATAACAAACCGCGGGTTGATTCGTTGAAGTCATAACCAATCCAACACCGCAGCTGGCTCCCACCCACTTGGTAACGCTTTTGTGCACCTCGGACCTAGTGCCTACAGCTAAGGTGGAAGAAATCATAAGGCCAAAAAAAAAATAGGTCTGTTAACGGTAACATAGGCCAAAAAAATAGGGTCGGTAGGTCGGGATTGTTTTTTTTTTTTTTTTTTTTTTTTCCAAAAAACCATATTTTTACGTTATTTTGCCAAAAAAACAAGGATTTTTTTTTTTTTTTTTTTTTTTTTTTCCCCCAAATGCCAAAAAAAAGTCTAGGGTCGCGCGAAAAAACTTGGGTCGGTCGGGTTACCGTAAACAGACCTATTTTTTTTTAGGCCTAACAAAACAAGTCGCGTAAGGCGAAATTACTACATATTTTAGTCAAGCTGTCGAACTCACGGGATGAAACTGAACGCACTGTATTTTTTCACCAAGACAGTACAGCTTCGTCAATCCCCGCGTGAAAGAAATCGCTCACCTCCCACGTGCCAAACGTAAAGATATTGACACGCCAGATTATCGCGGTAGCGTATTGTGCTAAGCAGGAAAGCGCGCTTTTCTGTATTCTTGATAACTTTCTGAGCTTGTTTTGAATAAAACCTATCATATCTATATGTTTTTGGAATCAGGAAATGATAAAGAATAAGATGAAATCATTTTTGGATCGATTTCTTAAATTTTAATCGTAAGACTAATTAATATATTTTCGTTAATTGTGATCACAGAGTAAACATAACATATGTATATATTTTTAGATTCAGAATGTGATGAAGAATACGATGCAATATATTTTAAATCTGTTTGCGAAAAATCGATTTTAGTGACAACTTTAAAGAGCAAACTCATTAATTATTTTTTAAGCCTCCAAACTGAAATGCAATACCAAAGTCCCGGCTTTGTCGAAGATTACTTGACCGAAATTTCAACCAATTTGGTTGAAAAATGAGAGCGTGACAGTGCCGCCTCAACTTTCACGACAAACCGGATATGACGTCATTAAATACATTTATTTAAAAAAAATGAGAAAAAAAACATATGGAGATACCATACTCAGGATCTCTCATGCCAAGTTTCATGAAGATCGGTCCAGTAGTTTTCTCTGAATCGCTCTACACACACGCACACACACACACACACATACACGCACACACACATACACCACGACCCTCGTCTCGATTTCCCCCTATACGTTAAAACATTTAGTCAAAACTTGACTAAATGTAAAAAAGACAACCACCTGGCCGTTGTCACAGGAGTAGTGTCCAGTGCGACATGGTGCAAAGCTGCAGAAGTCTTCGTCGCTCCGGTCAATGCAGTCAGCGCGGTGGTCACAAACCAGCGTGTAAGGCACGCGCTCAATCTGGTTGGTGCACGTGAAAGACGGCGGAAGTGGTGTCACTGAAGACTCGCAGCGTGGGGAACCCCCGTGCTTCCAGCAGACACTGGTGACGTCACAGGCTAGAAAGAGGTGGGTGTAGTGATGAAGGGGACACCGGATGTAAGCACCGTCCTTGGGCCAGGCGGTGGTGTCATTTGGAAGTATGATCGGTTCCAGAGGGGCTAGTCTTGAGGTTGGCTTCTCACACAAAATGTTGATGAGGTTGGGAAGCCTTCCATCCCCGCAATAATCCAAACCTAGAATAACTCTGAACGACATATCGCGTCTACACACATACACACACACACACACACACACACACATACACGCACACGCACGCACGCACGCACGAACGCACACACACACACACACACACACACACACACACACACACACACACACACACACACACACATACACACACACACACTTTACATAAATCGTTTTCTCTATCATAAATATGTGATTATTCGGTGTGGTTTTTTTTACCAAGCATTCAATAAACTGCATCAATCTTATACTACCCGTCAACTAATCAAAAACTAAAACAAAAAAACTTGACAGATGCGTTTGAGTAAATATTTTTGTGATTAAGCCACTTATTGTAAAACCTAAGGGAAAGTCGCCAATCCCGGAACAGTCGGCCAACTTGGAACACCTCAATATGCGATCAACGGAGAACAATTCATGAACAATTGTTTTGCAGAAATGTCCAGTGACATTCCTTGATATTATTCCAGCAAAAAAAAATGACTACCGCGGCAAAACAAAAAAAATGGTACGTTTTTTAAACTTTTCTTCCTTCTTCTTCTTATTTCTACCGTCTACAATTCGTATTATTACTCTTTATCTACATACGTTCACGTAAAATGTTGATTGCTGTGATAAACCTTCAAAGATTTGCAATAACTTGAACGGAAAAAAATATTTGAAACGTCACGTGTAACCAACAGAAAAACGCGAAATCCATGCAGGTGCCATGCGGCAATGATGGAACACATAAGAGAAGCAAACATGGAACAGTGTTCCATCTTACCCTCATCAAACAATAAACAGAACACGGCTGTTTTATTCACGTATTCAATTATCTTTTCAGTTTTGTTGTGTTTTTTCTTTCTATAAGTTTTATTGAATGATTGATTAATTTGTTTGACAGTATTATGAGACCCGAACGGCGGTGGTTACCAGAAGAAATGGGCTGCGCTTTGTCGGCAGTGAAAAACGGAGATATGGGTTTGCGTTGCGCATCAAGAGCATATGGTATTACTGTCATACCTCTTAAAAGTCATTTAGAAGGAAACAAACAAATTTGCAAAAAAAGAAGTAAAGTTCACAGGAAGACCTTATACGTTAACACCAGAGATAGAACAAGAACTAATCAATAGCATTCTTGAAGCTGAAATAAATTTGCCAACGTCACCCCCATCGTTGTTTTGTACACTGTACATGGAGATTCTGGTCATTATGATTGCTTGGTGTCAGCAGCAAATGTAAGCTTACCTGCTGCTGATGTCCTGCAACGCACAACCACAAGCTCGTCGAAGAGATCATCACGAAAAAAACAATCTTCTCCTTACAAGAAAAAGCTGGAGATTTCACTTGCAAAAAGGCGTGCAGGTCAACAGAAAAGAGGAAAGAATGAAGCTACAAAATCTTCTGCTCAGAGAAACAAGAGGGGAATATCTTCAGATCAGAGGGAAAAAAAAGAACATTCTCGATGATGCGTTCTCTCCCGGGGGAAAGCACATGGTACTGCTTCATGTGTGGCACCAACTCCCCTGAGAACATGATACAGTGCCAGAGGTGCACACAGTGGGCACACGAGGACTGCGCTGACAGCAGCGGACAAAAGGACTTCGAAATCTGTACTTAGCAACTTCTGTGTGTCTGCAAAATCAGTTCTTAAATCTGTTCTTAGTTATTTGCTCTGAGACTTTATGCGTAATGATTTTTACATTTGGTCAATTGGGCAGGTAGCCCTTTATATCTATTTGTCAACAGAAGAGGGGTACAAATGAAGCTGCGAAATTTCGTGGTACTGCTTCATGTGTGGCTCCAACTCCCCTGAGGATATGTTATAGTGCCAGAAGTACACACAGTAATCACACGATGACTGTGCTGACAGTAGAAGACAAAGAACATTGTCTGCGAAATCGGTTCTTTGCCTATTTTTTTAAAGGTTGTGTTTTTCAGTCCTTTTTAGACCTAGCCCTTATTTATCTTTTTGTTTTACATTTAAGGCTTACATTGTTATCCGATTTGTTATTTCCTTGGTAAAAATCAAAATATGATGTTGAAAAAAAGACATTTACATAAGTTGGCTTAATCAAAATGTTATGACGTATTTATTTATCTTGTGTGTGTGGTAAAGTGTGCTTGTTTGTGTGTGAATGAGAGTGTGTGGGTGTATATGTGTGTGCGTGAGACACAGACAGAGCTAGAAAGAGAGTCAGGGGGTGTTTGTATCTGTTCCGAGTTTGACAACACAGTGTTCCACTCTACACACCCATGCGTCCAACCTGGAACAAATGCAGACATTTTTATTATGATCAGTCTGATGAGTTGCGTGACTTTTATTTTATTTTTTGTGGTTCGTTTGTTTACTGATAGAGTCTAGTATGTGACAATAAAGAATGCTTTGCAATATCCATTGTTTTGTCTGGTAAGGCTGTTTCTCCTTAACTGTTCCAGGTTTAGCGACTTTCCCCTATTATACACATAATATGAATTGTATTCCTCTACCATTTTAACGAACATAATTATTGTATTTACATGAGACACTGTCCATACACTAGAACGGCGTATGGCTGCCTAAATGGCGGGGTAAAAACCGTCATACACTTAAAACCCCACTCGTGCAAAAAACACGAGTGTTCATGGGAGTTTCATCTCATGAACGCAGAAGAAAAAGAAGAAGAAGAAGAAGGAGAAGCAGAAGAAGAAGAAGAAGAAGAAGAAGAAGAAGAAGAAGAAGAAGAAGAAGAAGGAGAAGGAGAAGGAGAAGGAGAAGAAGAAGAAGAAGAAGAAGAAGGAGAAGGAGAAGAAGAAGGTCCCCTATCTAACAATGGCGCTATGGCATGCTGAGCTGTGTGGGTGTCATTCTAATCAGAAGCCATAACGAGCCGTTTTGAAGCCGTTTTAGCGGCCAATGTTACAACCAACGATACGTTTCTTTAACAACTTCACGCATGCCCTTCATTGTTTGAGAGCTCTAGAACCAACAACTGTACTGATTGAGCAAAAACAAACCGTTACCTTAGGTCAATAGTTACGACATTCTCCCAGTGCAAAATTATTAAAAACTGATTTTTTTGTGTGTAGCATAAAAGACAGTCACGGGCGTCAAATTATTGATTACGAAGACATTAAACTTTCTTTTTTCTTAGCCACATGTACTCTCATAATGTTCTGTCAAACAATTGATGGATTCCTTCAACGAAGGGGGTGCACTGTGTCACGTGGTTTACCTGTTCATTATTTGTCCCAGGCGGACACAAACCCTGCCCTTTGGTCCGGACAGGTAATGTTGCAGTCTGATCGGAAGATACGTAGCTACCGTGTCGTCACTCCACCAAAACATGTTGTTGTACCTTGGTAAACACACACACAGAAACGCACACGCAGACACACACGCACACACACGCACGCACACACACACACACACACACGCATGCACGTACGCGCACATACACACACACACACACACACACACACGCACACAAAAACAAACACACACACACACGCACGCACGCACGCACACACACACACACACACATACACACACACGCACGCACGCACACACGCACATACACACACACACACATACACACACATACACACACACAAACGCACACACACATACACACACACACACACACACACACACACATACACACACACACATCATTATAGCAAAAGAAAACCAAGGTTTTACAGCTCTAAATAAAAACAAGTAAGGCGAAATTACTACATTTAGTCAAGCTGTGGAACTCACAGAATGAAACTGAACGTAGTCCGCCGCTAGTGCACAACAGTGAAAGTGACGAGCCTGTTTGGCGCGGTAGCGGTTGCGCTGTGCTTCATAGCACGCATTTCTGTACCTCTCTTCGTTTTAACTTTCTGAGCGTGTTTTTAATCCAAAAATATCATATCCATATGTTTTTGGAGTCAGGAACCGACCAGGAATAAGATTTGTAAACCTCCATGCTGAAATGCAATACCAAAGTCCGGCCTTCGTCGCACTCCATGACTTTGTAAGAAGACATAACATATCGGTAGGTTTCATTTGTTTGTGACGAATTTATTGAAGTAGTTTTGTTTTTTTGTTTACTTTTGCCAGTTTGCCAGTTGGTTTTTGGAACTTTGCAAAGCAGTGTCTTGTCGTCTGTTTAGGTCTGGGGAAACGCCAATGAAAAGAGCCGAAGAATCCTCGAGCGTTTCTATTGGGTTTGCTTTTGATTATCCATGTAATAGGGCTTCCTGCAACTATGGTAACCGGGGATTTATTCCCCGGGGAACATGAGATTTATTTCCCAGGTGCTTGTGAATGAAAACTCGTGAAAATGATGACAAATATATATATATATATATATATTCCCTGTTTCAACAAGTGACTATGTATATTCCCTAAAATTTCTAGAGAATATACTTATTCCCTGAAATTTGAGGGCACATTCTATACGTATTCACTGATTTGTATTTTGCACATACAGAGCCTTGATGAGATTACGAAGTGAACTTGTTCTGAGAAACATGGTTCTCACGGTTGAACAGAACTGAGTTGAGCTTTGAGAAAGTACACGAAGGGAAAATGTGTGAGTTGTTATCAGTTTACAAGTGACACCTGACAATGTGCACAACTGAACTGTAAAATGATCCCCACACTTGCAGTTCAGTTGTCGCAGCAGAAAGATGGATAGTATTGCACAGAGAGAATTGAGGCGGGAGCAACATTTTGTAG
>NC_090252.1:16271438-16283938 GCF_037325665.1 Littorina saxatilis | reverse complement strand
AACCGAACAAACAAAGAAAAACATACATACAAACTAACATAACATAACAGAGAGAGCTAGAGAGAGAGAGCTAGAGAGAGAGAGAGAGAGAGAGAGAGAGAGAGAGAGAGAGAGAGAGAGAGAGAGAGAGAGAGAGAGAGAGAGAGAGAGAGAGAGAGAGAGAGAGAGAGAGAGAGAGAAAGAGAGGGGCTGAGAGAGAGACAGAGTGAGTGAGCGAGCGAGTAAGCAAGAGAGAGAGAGAGAGAGAGAGAGAGAGAGAGAGAGAGAGAGAGAGAGAGAGAGAGAGAGAGAGAGACACATACACACACACACACACACACACACACACACACACACACACACACACACACACACACACACACACACACGCACAGACATACATATACACACACAAACCAGAAGGTGTGAGAGCGTGAGAAAAAAATGAGAAAGAGAAAGTCGTCAGTAAGTAGTGGTATTGACACGTAGCGATAATGGCACGTAGCGCTAAAAGATGTAGTGCTGTCGACACGTAGTGATAATGAACGAATGATAGCGACTCATATACATATTATTTGTAGCACTAATCAACGTAGCGATTGCGGCACGTAGCACAAATGCCACGTAAGGCAAATGACACGTAGCACAAATGCCACGTAGCGCTAGCGATACGCACCCGAACAGAACAGAACCAATTCTCTCTGTTTGGTCGGGCGTCAATCCACGATCACGACCTCGAAGTTTTAAACAGAAACATGTTAATGTGTAAATATATCTTAAGTGTTTGCTCCTGAACGTGTCTCTAGTGAGTATGTTGGTGCAAGCTCCTGAATTCAGCTTGACTCGTCATTCTGTGCTTGTTGATTTCTTACCACTGTGGTAGAGAGGTCACTTTATTGCCGAGGCCCACCAAGACGTGCCGAAGCGAGATGCTATCGAAAAGCAGACGCTCCGCATCGCGCCACTTGTCTCCAGTGTTGAGGCTGGCCAGTCGACCACCACGGTGTAAGCACATGTCAGAAGCTATGTACGAGTTTTTTGGCTGCTGCATTGACAGGTAGAAGAAGCAAGCTCCTCCTAGCGTCAGATAACCTTTGCCACATATGTCGCTCGAGTAGGGGCATGCCACCTCATCTTCGGCGTCTTGGCATTCTACCTCCAGGTTGCAAGACAAATGAAAGATGAGATCTGCCTTATTAGGCCCGGTGCAGTTCCATCTACCGTCACTGTCTCTTTCTGGCAGAGCTGACTCTGCGTGGAAAGAGAAACGCAAGTGGAACCCTAGGGATGGAAGGACATATACGAAAGGAAGCTTTTGATAATAGTCCACGAAGAGCAGGGAAGTGTTGCACAGAACAGTACGGGGGTAGTCAGGCGCGTAATTATAGCAGTACGACCACAGGGTCTGGTTGTCCCGGTCCGCCGCTCTCAGCGCCAGGCAATCCATCAGTCTCTCCATCTCTGGCACACTGACCAGCACCTGGTGACCGGGAGGTACGGTCACGTAGGCCCAAGGAGCCAACATCCTGTACATATACTTGTGATTGTCGTACACGGGGGTTTGAACAATACCTGCAGATCCAGAACATTGTAATATAAGCTCTGCTTTAAAACAAATCCAACAACAAAGAGACTGCCAACGTTTCAAAATTCATAATCAAAAAGTAAGAAAGGTTAGTTGTTGGAACGTTTGTTATTTACATGATAATATGTTACTGTCACACATGTATCGACCCAACGGTCTTTTAAGTGAACAGACAAACAATTTGGGATAAACACGTATATTGATTGAAAGTTCGGCCGCTCGCCAGGAAGGCACAAGCGAATAAGTATTGCTTTGGTCCCAAGTGTTTGTGTTGCATTACATGCCACCCTATGTTTCCTGAACAAAATTACGTTTAAACCAAAGGACATTGTGTGAACATTTGCGCGTGATATGAAAGGAGGCATTGTTGTCAGATATCCTTTTTTACTGTTCACTAATGAAGTCCATGGGAAGGGGCTGGGGAGAAGACGTTGGAGAGAGGGGGGGGGGTGGGGTGTGGCGGTGGATTCTTTGGTATAAACACAGTTTCACCTTTGCAATGCATGCTGTTTGCTTTGCTTTTCTCCAGTCTGCACTGGTTGCCTAGCATGGATGTCGTTCAAATGAATGTCTCGAAAGGTTGAATCATATCAGATCTCCGCTCACGCCTCGATCTGATATGGCATCAGCTTGCTCGACATTGGGACCGATAACTGTGAATATAACAATAACAAAACAAGAAAGGTAAGTTGCTGGACGTTGTGAGACACTTTTTCTATGAGTGTCCCCGAATTTGAAGGTTTTGGACTTATATTGAAAAAAATGTTGAACAGTCCGACATGTCGGGCTTCCTCTTTACATTTAGTCAAGTTTTGACTAAATGTTTTAACGTAGAGGGGGGAATCGAGACGAGGGTCGTGGTGTATGTGCGTGTGTGTGTGTGTCTCTGTGTGTGTGTGTGTGTGTGTGTGTAGAGCGATTCAGACTAAACTACTGGACCGATCTTTATGAAATTTGACATGAGAGTTCCTGGGTATGAAATCCCCGGACGTTTTTTTATTTTTTTGGATAAATGTCTTTGATGACGTCATATCCGGCTTTTCGTGAAAGTTGAGGCGACAATGTCACGCCCTCATTTTTCAACCAAATTGGTTGAAATTTTGGTCGGGTAATGTTCGACAAATCCCGGACTTCGGTATTGCATTTCAGCGTGGTGGCTTAAAAATTAATTAATGACTTTGGTCATTAAAAATCTGAAAATTGTAAAAAAAAATATGTTTTTTATAAAACGATCCCAATTTACGTTTATCTTATTTTCCATGATTTGCTGATTCCAAAAACATATAAATATGTTATATTCGGATTAAAAACAAGCTCTGAAAATTAAATATATAAAAACTATTATCAAAATTAAATTTTCAAAATCAATTTAAAAACACTTTCATCTTATTCCTTGTCGGTTCCTGATTCCAAAAACATATAGATATGATATGTTTGGATTACAAACACGCTCAGAAAGTTAAAACGAAGAGAGGTACAGAAAAGCGTGCTATCCTTCCCAGCGCAACTACTACCCCGCTCTTCTTGTCAATTTCACTGCCTATGCCGTGAGCGGTGGACTGACGATGCTACGAGTATACGGTCTTGCTGCGTTGCATTGCGTTCAGTTTCATTCTGTGAGTTCGACAGCTACTTGACTAAATGTTGTATTTTCGCCTTACGCGATTTGTTGTCTATTACAGATGTATTATTCGGAATCGAAGAATGTCAGGAATCAGCGTTAAGTAACCATGTTTTATTGATAGCAAAAATGTGCATTAGCAAAGTTAAGACATTTAAATCGCATATTCCATTGGAAAATGTATTTCAACAAGAACTTGCGCTACGAAAGGTTTATGCCCATTGTTAGATTGTTGTTGAATTAAAAAGTAATTTAACAAACAAAACAAAAACAAACAAAAAGTTTGTTATTGACAAAAATACGTTACATTCACAAATATATCGACCAAACACCCACACCAACTTACTTACCTGTGCTCAACGAAGTGTAACGCACACGGAAGCCTGGATTCTCAACCATGAAGAAGTTGACAACGAATCGGTCTTTGTCATTCTTATCCCCCCAAACCCTTGGTGTCGTTATAACTCGTAAAATGTCAACGAAGTTGGAGGAGCTAATGAATACCCCAGTAGTGGACGTGTTTCGTGTCCTGATGTATCGAGTTTGGAATGTGTCGTCGTAAAGGCATGTTTCAGAAACACTGCTTTCCGTCAAGTCAGCAACGACGTGGAAGCCTGTGGGCACACGCACTCGCACTACACAACAGTACTTCTTTTCATTGGATCTAAAAGGAAAATCTTGGCATTCCAAGCTCTCGTTGAGGCTTTCTGAGCGATTGCGCAGCTGCTGGTGGCTGAGACTGATCTCACCGACGACTGAACCTCGGAGAGCGTAGAGCTCGGTGTAGAACCGCGTTGTGTTGACGATGACGATGTTGTCAATAACCGTCATGCTGGAGTGTCTGAAGCAGTCGACCATTTCCCCATCTCCAAGGCGAAGGTCGAGTGTGGGTGCAGGCGGTGGGACGCTGGAATTGTTCCAGGTCGGCGCCTGTTCTGATTCCGGGGAAAGAGTTGAATGGAGTTGTGACTGAGAAGATTTGTCGCGACCCCTGGCCTGTACCGGTGCTATGTCATAACTTGTGGTGCCATCTGTTGACGGAGAATAGGTTTCACCTGCAAAACAGTGTTTAGTGGACGAATTATAAATATTGTTTGGCTTGAAAGGACCCGGAGCCCCTGTTTTGGAGAGCAGCATCGCGTTAAAGCTGTGGTCTATTTATGACTTTCCGGGGCTACGAGGTTGAAAAATAGGGATGCAATCATGTACAGAATTCTGTACAGCAAACGCTACCCAAAACCCCACCTGTACGGCGTGTATGACCTTGAGAGCTTCAGTCAACGCTTGGATTTTGCAGGGATAACATCCGGTTTGCTCTCTCAATTGAGACTGATCATATTTTATCTTCAAGAGAGATCAAGGGGAAAAATAAACGCCACGGCGAATATTCGAACTCTCGACCTCGAGACTTCGTGTCTCATGTCCTAACCACTAGGCTACTGCGCCAATCGAGAAAAAGAAGGAAAAACATTGATATGAATTCACGTTATGTTATTCTTGAAGCAGCATGATTTATATCTCTATCCGCCCATTGTTCAGAAGTGATTGCATAGTATAACTATTTTTTATATGTCTGTTCTTGTCATTTTTCTTACATGTTGTAATAGAGATATCGCAGCTGTTTGCATGGCGCGAATGTCGTGTAGCATGACGGTGTAAACATGTAATGCGATTCCGTGTAACATGTTTGCAAATAAAGGCACATTTTAATAGCAATTTTTACGTTTTTGCAACCCATGAATGGTAATCCAAGCGTAGAAGGATATAAAATTATCAATTTTGTTTATCTTTGAAAACACTGGTGAAGTGGCCTAGCGGTTAAGACATCGGCCCCGACATTTCAAGGCCCCGAGGCCTTGAGTTCAAATCCCTGCCAAGTCCTTTATTTTTTCTGCTCGATCCTTCTCGACAAATATGCTCAGCTCTGAAAGAGCAAACCGGATGTTACCACTGCGTTGACTGAAGCTCTCAAGGTCATACACAACCAAACAGGCTCGTCACTTTCACTGCCTTTTGCACTAGCGGCGGACTACGTTCAGTTTCATTCTGTGAGTTCCACAGCTTGACTAAATGCAAGGGCGGATCAATTCACTTTGGAGGGGGGGGGGGGTTACAAAATGACTGCGAAGATACAAGTTGACGGCGCCTTCGGCGCCTAAGCCTCTTGGGAGGTCCGGGGGCATGCCCCCCCCGGAATTTTTTTTTATCCAAAGAAGCAAAATAGAGCTATCTGGTGCATCCTGAGCCAATAAATTACCTCTTTTTTGGGGGGGTGGGGGGGGTTACGTAACCCGTGTAACCCCCCTCCCCCAGATCCGCCCTTGAAATGTAGTAATTTCGCCTTACGCGACTTGTTTTTCTTCGGAAGCATTCCATTCAAAGCAGACTTACTTGGCTGAAGACCGCTTAGCTGTTGACTTTCTCGAATTGCTAATCCATTCTGGAGGTGCCCATCGAACGGGTGTGGCGAAGAATGGTCAAATGACGTATTGGTCATGTGCAAGAACCCAGCGTTGCTCGGCTGTGTTGTCAACCTATCAATGTCCGTGGATGTACGCACATCCGATAATGTCGAGAGTGCAAAGTATGCCGTAAGCACACTCATGCGTCCCATGCTCCTGAAATGAAGTAGGAATCAATCAAAACAATAACGACAATTATTCCCCCCTCTGCTTCTTTCTCTCTTTAAAGGTGTAGGGCTAGTTATTTTCGGTAACTTACCCAACAACCAAAATCACTTACCCAACAACGGGCCTGAATCCTCGATAGCTCACATGTTGATGAGTTAGACTTTGAGGGAACTACTTTAGCGATTGAAAAGTTCCGAACGCTCCAATGTACCAAATATACATCTCTAGACGAAACAATACAAACATGCTGCATTTAAACTGGCAACTACAGGCTTGAACACATTAATCTCCATATAAAATCTATGAGTTTGGTTGTTTTCTAAATCGAAATCTAACGATCAGTGCAGAGAAACTCGCTTTAGATCTCTTATGAGTGCACGCAAACTCCCAAGGCAAGTAACTCTCGTACGACAAGAGTAGTTCCCCTTCCAAATTTTCTGAACTGACTTGCTTGGACAAGAGACTGCAATCCGACGGTTAGTTTTCGACAATAGTTCATTTTATAAACAGATCACACGCAACCAAATGCACACATCGCATCAATTTAAAGAACATACAGCGGTTTTATACACTATTTTGCCCCAGAAAAAGGAACTTCATACAGTTTTTAACGTTGGAACACGGGTGCAAAAGTTCGTATGCTTGTCCCATTCGAAGAAAGAACATTTCCTAAGCGATACCAAAACATGACCAGAACACACACTATCTGCCTTTACCGGCACAGCAGAATAACAACATAACGGTGTACTTGATTTAGTCCAAAACAAGGAAACTGACAAGAAGTGTTAACAGAATTGATTTATTTTCCCTGAACTATACAACCGCGCATTATTCAATCGCCAGCGCAGGTAGACTGGTTGAGTGATTTGAATTCGATCAAACTTTCGCACAAAAACTCTTGTTTTCTTTGAATAACTGAAGAAAGGAGGAATACAGAGGTTACATACCTCGTCTCAGTGATTATAAAAAAATAATGGTCTCAGTTCGCGGTCATGAAAAAGCTCGCTAAAGCTCGCATTTTTCATGATCCGCTAACTTCGACCATTATTTTTAATAATCACTGATACGCGGCATGTAACCTCTACATCATTTTACCTACGATTAGACGGTGACACTGGGAACCATTAAAGTAAGGATCTAAGGCAGTATAGTTATGTGTTATTTTGGTGTGGTGCAGTCGCTAGGTACCGGCACGGTTGGCCTAGTGGTAAGGCGTCCGCCCCGTGATCGGGAGGTCGAGGGTTCGAACCCCGGCCGGGTCATACCTAAGACTTTACAATTGGCAATCTAGTGGCTGCTCCGCCTGGCGTCTGGCATTATGGGGTTAGTGCTAGGACTGGTTGGTCCGGTGTCAGAATAAATAAATCCCTGCGCCTTGAATATGTGCGCGATATAAATTGCATAAAAAAAATAATTAAAAAAAATCCTTGCGCTTAGAACTGTACCCACGGAATACGCGCGATATAAGCTTCATATTGATTGATTGATTGAATGAATAATGTGACTGGGTGAGACATGAAGCCTGTGCTGCGACTGTACTTCTGTCTTGTGTGTGGTGCACGTTATATGTCAAAGCAGCACTGCCCTGATATGGCCCTTCGTGGTCGGCTGGGCGTTAAGCAAACAAAAAAACACACACACACAAGTCGCTAGGTGTGGTGGGATAGACAGGAGTTCTGTCCCCTTGTAGTGTTACCCCATTCCAAGACCCCTGCTTTTAACTAATACCCTCTTTTCTTAGTTTGTCTGTTCATAACCTCTCAAACTTTTTCTTTCTTTATTTGGTGTTTAACGTCGTTTTCAACCGTTCAAGGTTATATCGCGACGGGGAAAGGGGGGGGGGATAGAGCCACTTGTTAATTGTTTCTTGTTCACAAAAGCACTAATCAAACAAGAGGCCAAGCCTTCAAGGCTCACGTAAGAAATCAACAAACAGTAACACGAACTCAATCACTCCGTCACACATACACACAAACAGTAAGCATAGGTGACACGGTGCAAGAGTGCGAGACACTATATGACAGTCCATCACAAAATCAGTCTTAAGTCGAAATTTGGATGATTTGAGTTAGTTATTATTTTGAAATTGTTAGTCTTTCCTGGATGTTTAGAAAAAAAATTAAAGCTCTAGGTCAATAAATAACGATATTACGGCCATTTTTATGAAAGAAGTTGACCGGCGGCCATTTTGAGAAATCGGGCTTGAAAGTTTTGGAAGGCACCAGCTTCACATTTTCCTTAGCAACGGGGGTTGAAAATTAACCTCACCCTTCCAAATGTTGCACAAGTGTACTTTGATCTTTCATGCATCATTTAAATGCAAAACGAAGGGTTAAAAGAACAATTATCACCATTTTTGAAGGCTTTGTTTACATCATACATGTGGAGGAAAACGGTCAAATACAGGTCATACACATCAGCAAACATTTTCACTGTCATTATCAGGAATAAAGAGGTTACATGCATCTCACCTACGTTTTTGTCCATTAGTTTGACAAACACTTGAGCAAAATCAACTTACTTGTATCAATCACTTTGTTGGCATCGAATAGGAATACGTACAGATCAGAATGTAGATCCCAAACACAGGAACTCCTCCACTGTGACAGTCTGTTCACCACAAAAGCTCTTGCACATCAATGTTGACACCACCTCCAACCTCACCTTTATACATGTCACATGTCTTGCACTGAGAGCTGTAGAGCTACAATTTCCTCCGGATCAAACTGGGTGATACATCCACGACGAGTATTTCTGGGTGCAGCGTCGGGAACTTTAATCTGTTTGCAGCCAGTTCCATTGGCTTTGCAGCAACGAAGGCGAGTTCTCTCGAGCACATCACAGCCCTGTTGCAATTAACGAACTGCAGCATGCACCTCCATCACATCTCCTCTACAACTCGCCTCAACTACGTGTGTTCTTGCAGTTGATGCAGTGCCATTAGAAACGCCAACGGTGTTTTTGACACTGAAAAGCGGACGGTCTGTCTCCTCTTCGTCCGCATATTCAGCAAGCGTCACATATTTCGGCATGAGAATCGGAGTCACTGAATCCAGCAACGTCTTCGGCAAAGAAATCCAACAACAAATCTTGGAGTTCGTGGTTATTTTCAAGCGAATCGCAGTTGAGAAGCGCTGTCAATCGGCGTACGTCAGTCATTGTTTTGGTTTCGTTCAGCGAACGGAAATCACTGTGTTACTTCCCCCTGGACTGATTTGACCAATGAGGAGGCCGTTGCTAGTCCTTTTTGGAAGGCAGACAAAGCTGATTGGTTCAATCTTAAAATTTGTTTACGTGCCGGTTTCCTTATTTGGAGGAAGTGGACGGGTATTTTGAACCACTGCGCAGCAGGGCGCGAAAGCTGATGCAATAAGCTTTCCGACGGTACCAAACTTGTTGGGGCCCTGTCAGGGATACACTAAGCAAATTATCGGTCAAAGTGAGGCATTTTGATGTCATGCTGGACTTTTTTGATGAATGTATTGCATTTAAATCCAATAATTTAACTATTTAGCGATTGATTTTGGCATATTTGTTTGGTTGTCATGTAATTTGGGGTCTACAGAACACGTTTCTGCAAAAAAGTGAATTTCACCCAGATAGACCCTCAGTGCCTTTTCCTCGAACTAGCTCGCTTTCGTCTGCTGCGACTTAAGACTGGTTTCGTGGTGGACCGTCATTATCTATATCTGTCTGTCTGTAGCCTACTTACGGGGACACGACTGCCTGAGATGGCCAGATCGACACTGCGCTTTCGACAGCGCTGCGCTTCCTCGCACAGCCACTGGAAACACGTTGTGCAGATTAACCTGTAGGAAATCTCCTTTGGTATCTTCTTTATCTATTTTTCTGGAGCTACGAAACCGAACAATGTGAAATCGTCTTCTCCGAATCGGCAAACTGCAGCTCGGTGATAACAGTATCTATACCACAATCCTTCACGCGATCTTACCTAACCTTGACCCCTGGCCTTGTCTACATACCACACACGACACAAACCAGTCACCTGTTTGTACCCCCCCCAAAAAAAAAACACCACCCGTTTTCTTTGGATACACACTTTAACTACATACGTTCCGACGAAATGTTGATCATTGCTTCAATACTTTGAAGCTGTTGCTTAAATAATAACCAGGTATAACCGGTAAAATTAGTATTTCGGTGTTCAGTCAAATGTTAAAGTTTCTACCACAGACAGACATACATAAATACATACATACATACGCGCGCACGCACGCGCGCACGCACGCACGCACGCACAGGCAGACAAAAGTTAGCATCGCATAGGCTACACTTACGTGAGCCAAAAATTGCTCCAGGGACTTGCAATATATGGCCTTACTGGGAGAATGCAAGTTTCCAGTACAAAGGACTTAACATTTCTTACATACTGCTTAAAATCTTTACAAACATTGACTATATTCTATACAAGAAGAGAATCCGTTAGTCGCCTCTTACGACATGCTGGGGAGCATCGGGTAAATTCTTCCCCCTAACCCTTACTTTCTGCAAGATGCCCGGAACATCGCCCCTATCGGACAGGGACACAGCACTTGGCGCATGATATCCGCGCCCGTCAAAACCTAAGTTGTGGAAAACGAATAGCATTGAAGGAGCTAGAAGAGATAGACGGTAAGAGACACATCAGAGTGATCCAGCTAATAACTTCAAGATAAGACCAGCTTCACAACCTTCAAGAAAGACTCTACATTGCAGACGGCAAGGAAGGTTATTCCTTGCAAGGTGCTTCATTTCACCAGTCCACTCATCGGCAACACTTTTGGTTGAGGTTGGAAGGGTTTGGTGGACTCTTTTGGTCTTTCAGCGCAGAGGGTGAATGGTTTGGTGGAGTATGTTGGTCTTCCAGCGCAGAGGGTTGAAAGGTTTGGTGGACTCTTTTTATTTTTCAGCGCAGAGGGTAAAAGTTTTGGTGGACTCTTTTTGTTTTTCAGTGCAGAGGGTGAAAGGTTTGGTGGATTCTTTTTATTTTTCAGCGCAGAGGGTGAAAGTTTTGGTGGACTATGTTTGTCTCCCAGCCAAGATGATGAATAGTTTAGTTGACTCTTTCCAACTTGGACGCACGCCAGGGATTGTGTACCATCTCACTGAATCGAACGACTCAAACGGAAAAGAATTATCTCTGTGTTTCTCTTTCTCTTTTCTCTCTCTCTCTCTCTCTCTCTCTCTCTCTCTCTCTCTCTCTCTCTCTCTCTCTCTCTCTCTCTCTCTCTCTCTCTCTCTCTCTCTCTCTCTCTCTCTCTCTCTCTCTCTCTTTCTCTCTCTAGTCCCTCTCTGGACGAGGGCTCGTTGACAAACGCTAATTTCTAATGATTATGTCAAAATCCTCTTTTGAGGTTGAATGGTTCGGTTAATACTGTTGGTCTCCCAGCGAAGGTGGTGCATGGTTTGGTGGACTCTTTTCAACTTGGACGCACGCCAGGGAATGTGTACCATCTCACTGAATCGAACGACTCAAATTGAAAAGAAATCTCTCTGTCTCTCTCTCTCTCTCTCTCTCTCTCTCTCTCTCTCTCTCTCTCTCTCTCTCTCTCTCTCTCTCTCTCTTTCTCTTTTTCTCTCTTTTTTCTCTTTCTCTTTCTCTCTCTCTCTCTCTCTCTCTCTCTCTCTCTCTCTCTCTCTCTCTCTCTCTCTCTCTCTCTCTATCTCTATTTTGCGCGCGCGCACGCGCCTTGTCACTTTCTCTACTATCCAACTTTTACGTTTGTAGATGAAATGGCTTCAAACTGATGAATATTCACTGAGGAAGAAACGCAACACGATTTTGAGACACTTGATATTTTTGTCACTTTTTCTTGATCTGGTTTGTCTAGATTCCCAACTCTCACTTGATAGCTAGCTCTCGCCACCGAACCGAACCGAAATAATGACTGTTAGCTGCTTAGTTGGTTCTGACGACGATGATGTAAATGGTCATGCCTCGCCTTCGTCTCTAGGGCTGACCGCTGGAGAGTGAAGACTTGTCCATCTACCATCTGACACCAGCGGATCTTCTCGCCCTCAAGCGTTGGTAATCTTCAGTTCACTGATGTGTGCTTTAAAGTAGAATTGATCGTGAATACAAACTTACGTTGAAGCTCACGTCAGCGGAACTAACATGTGTTGTCGCCTGTGTGTAGATGTGTTTTCCTAGCTTAGTTTTAAAGAAACATCTTCAACAAGTGAAACGGTCGTTGAGAACGGCTGCACCAAGGATTGGCTTTAACTTCCTAAAATGCCGCACTTTCATTGCCATTTGGACATATTTAGGGCAGAAAGTAAATCCCAGCGACATCCAGTCATCCATGACACGAGGGGCTCCATGAAAGCTGGGGTGGCTAACAGTGGTCACATCCTGCCACACCCCGTAAGGTGGCTAACGTACCGTAACGTAAGACTATAAACCTGTCATGTTGCCCTCGGACATTGAGGGTATTATCTCTCTGAGGGTGGCAAGTTACCATGGAATACGTCGCTTGTCATTGCTATTACAGTGTTCTAGATGATCGAACCTGTAGCAAAGACCTGTACGTGTACGTGTAGACATTGCGTCACCCGTGACTACCTTTTTTTTCTCAAATGTTTCACATCATACTTTGTTTTTCTCCCAATAAAGACTGCAGATCTCGGCAAACGCGTGACGCAAAAACTAGATTTGATGACGTTACCCGTACACGTTCCCGTACAC
>NC_090252.1:16251438-16266438 GCF_037325665.1 Littorina saxatilis | reverse complement strand
ACCGACAAGACGAACGATGAAATTGTTTTTAAATCGATTTCGGAAATTTAATTTTGATCATCATTTTTATATTTTTAACTTTTAGAGCTTGTTTTTAATCCAAATATAACATATTTATATGTTTTTGGAATCAGAAAATGATGTAGAATGAGATGAACGTAATTTTGGATCGTTTTATATACAAAAAAAGGGGGATACAATTTTCAGATGTTTAATGACCAAACTAATTGTTAAGCCATCAAGCTGAAATGCAATACCAAAGTCCGGCCTTCGTTGAAGATTGCTTTACAAAAATGTCAATCAATTTAATTGAAAAATGAGGGTGTGACATTGCCGCCTCAACTTTTACAAAAAGCCAGATATGACGTCATCAAAGACAATCATTTATCGAAAAAATGAAGAAAATAAACTGGGGATATCATACCCAGGAACTCTCATGTAAAATTTCATAAAGATCGGTCCAGTAGTTTACTCTGAATCGCTCTACACACACACACACACACACACACACACACACACACACACACACACACACACACACACACACACATACACACTCACACACACACACACACATACACATACACACACACACACACACACATACACACACACATACACACACACACATACACCACGATCCTCGTCTCGATTGTCCCTCTATGTTAAAACATGTAGTCAAAACTTGACTAAATGTAAAAAAACAACAACAACATTGCAGCGAGAAAATGACTTTTGCTGGCGATAAAGCTTTGTATTATGCTGTCAGCACCGTTCATCTAACCAACACATCTGTGAACGAAGCTTAACGTTGAAAGTGCATCATCAGGGGTTATTAGCGCAGCAGTAGCACTGTACAATTGTAAAAATTTAATAGTATCGGCTTCTGTCTACATTCTACACATAATAGGACCCATTCTATGCAGGCACCATCAGCATATGTCAACTACTGTTTAATGTCTAACACTTTCGTGTTTGTGTCATTACATTTGACCTTCTACTACTATGTTGAATTGCTCTTTTCTACGCTGGTTTCTTTCACTTAAATGTGAACATTCAGGATCCTTCAAACAAAGGCCAGACCCCTCTCTGTTTGAAAGAGGAGGGGACATTTTCTTGCAATTTTGTGGAAAACAAGCGATAGTCCCAAATACAAAATATATACAAGCTGCTGTTCCTTAATTTGTCATTGTTTCGATATAACACTCCCCCCCCCCACCCCCACCCCAACGACTCCTAGTCAGTGGACTTATGATAATAATATAACACTTATAACGAAAAATGAAGATACGGCAATGATCTTAAATTGTGTCACTCAGAATTTGTAGAAAACAATTGCACGCGAAGTATTGTATGCAGAAAGTACCATTCCATATATGGGACAATGGGCACAACAGCGGTGGCGTGTTCACATGCAATAAAGAAGGCTCCACGCACATTGTGCATAGTGCACAAGTTGTGTTTTCTAAGAAATGGATACATTCTTTGATTTGTTTTTGTTATTTTAGCAAAACATTACATTTATACTGCCGGATTGAATTATAAGGTCCCGAGCATGTCTGGTGTTATGATAATGATGCGCTAAAGACTTCAAGTTGAAAAATACAATGCATATATTCACAATGTCCCCAACAAATGTGTATAATGATTGGAAATGATACCTACCTTTTGTCAAAGAGTAATAATTAGGTTTGATAAGAAATAATCATGTTTGATAATGACGGTCATTTGTATTATTATTGAAGGATGCATACATTGAGAATGTGAGCTCACACACCCCTCACCTCTCTCTCTCTCTCTCTCTCTCTCTCTCTCTCTCTCTCTCTCTCTCTCTCTCTCTCTCTCTCTCTCTCTCTCTCTCTGTCTCTGTCTCTCTCGCTCTCTCTCTCTCTCTCTCTCTCTCTCTCTCTCTCTCTCTCTCTCTCTCTCTCTCTCTCTCTCTGGACAAGATAAACGATAATGAATATTGTGGTGCTGTTTTTGTAGACTTTGCTAAAGCTTTTGATGTAATTGATCACACGTTGTTACTCAGAAAACTCAAATAATTATATGGCCTCGGGACTGACTCAGTTAAACTTTTTTGTTTTTTTCTCCGCGACAGGCAACAAAGTGTGCATGCGAACGCCTCGGCATCAAGTATGCAGGCTGTACGGTATGGCGTACCACAATATTAAAACAAGTCGCGTAAGGCAAAAATACAACATTTAGTCAAGCTGTCGAACTCACAGAATGAAACTGAACGCACTGCAAGTTTTCAGCAAGACCGTATACTCGCAGCATCGTCAGTCCACCGCTTGTGGCAAAGGCAGTGAACTTGACAAGAAGAGCGGGGTATTCGTTGCGCTAAGAAGGATAGCACGCTTTTCTGTACCTCTCTTTGTTTTAACTTTCTGAGCGTGTTTTTAATCCAAACATATCATATCTTTATGTTTTTGGAATCAGGAACCGACAAGAAATAAGATGAAAGTGTTTTTTAAATTGATTTCAAAAATTTAATTTTGATCATAATTTTTACATTTTTTAATTTTCAGAGCTTGTTTTTAATCCAAACATAACATATTTATATGTTTTTGGAATCAGGAAATTATGAAGAATAAGACGAACGTAAATTGGGATCGTTTTATAATTTTTTTTTGTTTTACAATTTTCAGATTTTTAATGACCAAAGTCATTAATTAATTTTAAGCCACCAACCTGAAATGCAATACCGAAGTCCGGCCTTTGTCGAAGATTCCTTGGCCAAAATTTCACTCAATGTGATTGAAAAATGAGGGTGTGACAGTGCTGCCTCAACTTTTACTACAAGCCGGATATGACGTCATCAAAAGAGCTTCTCGCCACGCTCGCGTGGCGATGGGCAGTTTGTGTGATTGCATGCGCCTTTCTTTGATTGGCTCGTAGCGGACCGTTGGAACTGACCGATGCGGCGGACAGCTTAGCTTAGCGTCACTACGCAAGTCCAGCAAGCTGAAAGGTCAAGTTTTTGTATTTGGTGAAAATTTGTATTTCTTTGTTGGTTTTTAACGATGTTACAAGCATATGTTTTTGGTCATTCCATTTGCAGACGTTTGCGGGAATGCATTGAGTCGGGATGCGATCCTCGCATGCGTCCTGATTTCAAACTTGATAGCCACATGTACGTTAACATTGTGGGCAGGGGAGGCTTACGCCTCCAGCAATTGGTTGGAAAAGATGGCGCCGGATCCAACTAATTGCGAAAGATTTTTCGCACTGCACCTGACGTTGTCATCTTACAACTTGGGGGAAATGATTTCAGGTTTGCAGAACCTATGGATGCTGAGGAGTTTGCCTTGACGAGGCTGGCATTCGCTGGCCTCCTCCATGGGGTTTACAAAGTTAAACAAGTTGTGGTTTGAGGCATTCTGCCTAGCTTCAGTCCAACCGCCGATTACAGAGGATCGGGGGGCTGAGCACTGTCCACGTGTACGAGCCGTGCTGACAGCGTGACCTATTTGGCTGGAGGCAGACAGTCTCCAGCGCTGTGTTTGTGACCAGACTCTCGCAGAAGCACTGTACAAGCGACCTACTTTCCGATAGGTTACACATGCACGGTGAAGGCTCAGACTTCTGGGGTGGTACACGCGTGGCGGCTATTTTTAGCCAGGGCCACGGTGCACCTGATATTTTGGGTTGCGTTGCAGGGGGGACGGACGCCTAGCGGCGTCGGAAGCCAGCGGTCATCGGGTGCCATCCGTTATTTTTGAGGATGAAAGTCGCTTGTTCATTTCAATGCTTGTTATTCTCTCAGGTGCCAGGAGAAAAGGTTCCGTACAACTCTCGCTTACTCTAAATACACATGTCGCATTGAGCGATTACTTCCCTTTGGTTATTTCATACACTTTTATTCCAGTTGCTCGAGCACCAACAGCCTTGTTGTTTTATCCACTTTTATTCCAGTTATCTTGTATGCGCTTGAAAAACTTATATGTGGGGGGAAATGCATAATTATGATGTTTTCTCTAAATGTGTTTGGGTGCGCTGGATACACAGCCACACGTTTTCTGCGCTTGAAACACAGCCAAGGGGCCCGGGTTTTCTATGGCTCAAAACACACATTAACCACTTTAATTCCAGTTGCCTGAGCACCAACAGCTTGGTGGTGTTAACCAGTTTAATTCCAGTTGCCTGAGCACCAACAGCCTCATTGTTTTAACCCCTTAATTCCAGTTGCCTGGGCACCAGCAGCCACAGCTCCAATCGTGTTAATTTTGTGTGCGCTTGAAACACAGCCACAATTTTTATGTGCTTTAAACACAGCCATTTTGCGTGCGCTAGAGACACAGCTACAACTTTTCTGTGCTTGAAACACAGCCAGTTTATGTGCGCTTGAAACACAGCCACAATTCGTAGGTGCTTGAAACACAGCCATTTTGAGTGCGCTTGAATCACAGCCACACATTTTTCTGCATGAAACTCAGTTTAACCACTTTTATTTCAGTTGCCTGAGCACCAACAGCCTGGTGGTGTTAACCACTTTAATTCCAGTTGCCTGAGCACCAACAGCTTGGTTGTGTTAACCAGTTTAATTCCAGTTGCCTGAGCACCAACAGCCTCATTGTTTTAACCACTTAATTCCAGTTGCCGGGGCACCAGCAGCCACGGCTCCAATCGTGTTTTGTGTGCGCTTGAAACACAGCCACAATTTGTATGTGCTCGGAACACAGCTATTTTGCGTGCGCTTGCGACACAGCCACAACTTCTCTGCGCTTGAAACACAGCCAGTTTATGTGCGCTTGAAACACAGCCACAATTTGTAGGTGCTTGAAACACAGCCATTTTGAGTGCGCTTGAAACACAGCCACACATTTTTCTGCATGAAACTCAGTTTAACCACTTTTATTTCAGTTGCCTGAGCACCAACAGCTTGGTTGTGTTAACCTCGTTAATTCCAGTTGCCTTAGCACCAACAGCTTGGGTGTTAACCAGTTTATTTCCAGTTGCCTGAGCACCAACAGCCTCATTGTTTTAACCACTTAATTCCAGTTGCCTGGGCACCAACAGCCACAGCTCCAATCGTGTTTTGGTGCGCTTGAAACACAGCCACCAGTTTGCTGCGCTTGAAACACAGCCAGTGTATGTGCGCTTGAAACACAGCCACAATTTTCATGTGCTTGAAACACAGCCACAAGTTTTATGTGCTTGAAACACAGCCTTTTTACGTGCGCTTGAGACACAGCCACAACGTTTCTGCGCTTGAAACACAGCCAGTTTATGTGCGCTTGAAACACAGCCACAATTTTGATGTGCTTGAAACACAGCCATTTTGCGTGCGCTTGAGACACAGCCACAACTTTTCGGCGCTTGAAACACAGCCAGTTTATGTGCGCTTGAAACACAGCCACAGTTTTTAGGTGCTTGAAACACAGCCGTTTTGAGTGCGCTTGAAACACAGCCACACGTTTTTCGCATGAAACTCAGTTTAACCACTTTTATTTCAGTTGCCTGAGCACCAACAGCCTCGTGGTGTTAACCACTTTTATTCCAGTTGCCTGAGCACCAACGGCTTGGTTGTGTTAACCAGTTTAATTCCAGTTGCCTGAGCACCAACAGCCTGGTTGTGTTAACCACTTTTATTCCAGTTGCTTGAGCACCAACAGCCTGGTTGTGTTAACCACTTTTATTCCAGTTGCCTGAGCACCAACAGCCTCGTGGTGTTAACCACTTTAATTCCAGTTGCCTGACCACCAACAGCTTGGTTGTTTTAACCACTTTAATTCCAGTTGCCTGAGCGCCAACAACCTGGTTGTGTTAACCAGTTTAATTCCAGTTGCCTGAGCACCAACAGCCTGGTTGTGTTAACCACTTTTATTCCAGTTGCCTGAGCACCAACAGCCTCGTGGTGTTAACCACTTTAATTCCAGTTGCCTGAGCACCAACAGCTTGGTTGTGTTAACCAGTTTAGTTCCAGTTGCCTGAGCACCAACAGCCTCATTGTTTTAACCACTTAATTCCAGTTGCCGGGGCACCAGCAGCCACGGCTCCAATCGTGTTTTGTGTGCGCTTGAAACACAGCCACAATTTGTATGTGCTCGGAACACAGCTATTTTGCGTGCGCTTGCGACACAGCCACAACTTCTCTGCGCTTGAAACACAGCCAGTTTATGTGCGCTTGAAACACAGCCACAATTTGTAGGTGCTTGAAACACAGCCATTTTGAGTGCGCTTGAAACACAGCCACACATTTTTCTGCATGAAACTCAGTTTAACCACTTTTATTTCAGTTGCCTGAGCACCAACAGCTTGGTTGTGTTAACCTCGTTAATTCCAGTTGCCTTAGCACCAACAGCTTGGGTGTTAACCAGTTTAATTCCAGTTGCCTGAGCACCAACAGCCTCATTGTTTTAACCACTTAATTCCAGTTGCCTGGGCACCAACAGCCACAGCTCCAATCGTGTTTTGGTGCGCTTGAAACACAGCCACCAGTTTGCTGCGCTTGAAACACAGCCAGTGTATGTGCGCTTGAAACACAGCCACAATTTTCATGTGCTTGAAACACAGCCACAAGTTTGATGTGCTTGAAACACAGCCTTTTTGCGTGCGCTTGAGACACAGCCACAACCTTTCGGCGCTTGAAACACAGCCAGTTTATGTGCGCTTGAAACACAGCCACAATTTTGATGTGCTTGAAACACAGCCATTTTGCGTGCGCTTGAGACACAGCCACAACTTTTCGGCGCTTGAAACACAGCCAGTTTATGTGCGCTTGAAACACAGCCACAGTTTTTAGGTGCTTGAAACACAGCCGTTTTGAGTGCGCTTGAAACACAGCCACACGTTTTTCGCATGAAACTCAGTTTAACCACTTTTATTTCAGTTGCCTGAGCACCAACAGCCTCGTGGTGTTAACCACTTTTATTCCAGTTGCCTGAGCACCAACGGCTTGGTACACTGACGCCCCAACAACAAGCCAGACACCCCAACAGTCGGCGGACCTGGCGAGGACCTGGCCACCCAAGCCTGCACTGCAGCCACGTTTGCAGTCACCGAACGCATAGCAGGTACGTCTGGAGGGTTTACATCAGCCGCGCTGGGCCTACCATCACTGGTACCATTAAGAATCAAACAGAAGTTGGGGCGGGCCCAAAACCGGTTCAAAGTGAGCCATTGCAAAAGTGGCTCGAAGGCTACAGGCCGGATCTCGCCAACAGATTAGTTTCAGGTTTTTAGGGATGGTTTCGACATTGGCTACAAGGGTTCTTTAGCCTAGGTCAAACCCAAAAAATTTGAAGTCAGCTTTAGACGATCCCACAGTGGTGGACGAATGGGGATCAGACTCCCGCTAGACAAGTTATCCAAATGTCCAACTGCTATTCAGGCTTGCCTGCGAAAACAAAAAAGTACAGTGAAGAGATCTGCAGTCCATCATTGGTACACTGAACTTTACGTTACTGGATATGCAATACACAAGCTTTTCTCTGCCGCGGTGTTGTTTTCTTATGTTGCAGGTCTCGAGGGTTCTCAGGCCTGGTACTTCACGGACGCAAAAGATCGCCCCGAGACACGGGAGATAACAACAGTCCAGAACTGTGTATTTTTGCATTGTGTACAGTTAAAAGCAAGCTCAGGTAATTTGCAGTTCAGTCCATCTCATTCCCTACCTCCTGTGGGGTCAACACTTCTTTTTTAAGGCAAAAGGGAAGTGTTTATGGCCCCTTTGTTGACCCAACAGAAGGGCAGGGGAGACAATCGGCCAGCAGTGCCCTGCTGTGCTATAATTTGATGCTAAACTTTTTCATGTTTTTTGTAAATATGTTTTGGAAAATTGATTTTGAAATTGCTATGATTTTTCACAAAAGTTAAAATCATAAAAAGCTTTAATTTAATTCAATAACATTTCACTTTACGTGGACTTAACTGCAAACAGCTGGTGTGGACATTTAATTTGTTTGAGTGACTGATAAGAATGGAACGAGCGGATGAGTGCGCGTTCAGTACAGCTCTGATGGACAGTAACCAGCTGTAATTCAGTTTGTTAGCACATGCACTTACACAAAAGAGCTTCTCGCCACGCTCGCGTGGCGATGGGCAGTTTGTGTGATTGCATGCGCCTTTCTTTGATTGGCTCGTAGCGGACCGTTGGAACTGACCGATGCGGCGGACAGTGCCCCGCGCTTAGCGTCACTGCGCAAGATTCCAGCAAGCTCAAAGGTCAAGTTTTTGTATTTGGTGAACATTTTTATTTCAAACAGCCCTTTGTTGACCCAACAGAAGGGCAGGGGAGACAATCGGCCAGCAGTGCCCTGCTGTGCTATAATTTGATGCTAAACTTTTTCATGTTTTTTGTAAATATGTTTTGGAAAATTGATTTTGAAATTGCTATGATTTTTCACAAAAGTTAAAATCATAAAAAGCTTTAATTTAATTCAATAACATTTCACTTTACGTGGACTTAACTGCAAACAGCTGGTGTGGACATTTAATTTGTTTGAGTGACTGATAAGAATGGAACGAGCGGATGAGTGCGCGTTCAGTACAGCTCTGATGGACAGTAACCAGCTGTAATTCAGTTTGTTAGCACATGCACTTACACAAAGGTATTTATCGATAAAAAAGAAAAAAACGTCCGGGGATATCATTCCCAGAAACTCTCATGTCAAATGTCATAAATATCGGTCCAGTAGTTTGGTCTGAATCGCTCCACACACACACACGCACAGACAGACAGACACACACACATACACCACGACCCTCGTCTCGATTCCCCCTCTATGTTAAAACATTTAGTCAAAATTGACTAAATGTAACCAGACAAAAACGATAGAACATAATCTCCACGTGTCCCGATTTAATTGTCAATGATGAAATTGTTTCAACAGTCAACCATCATAAAGTGTTGGGAGTGACCATCGATAACAACCTGTCATGGTCACACCACATCGAACAACTTTCCAAAGTCATGTTCAAGAAAGTATATCTCTTATTTTTATAATCAAGCATTTCCTGAATTTGGAAGCCAGGAAGTTATTCTTTAATGCCCATATTCAATATGTTATTGATTACGCATCAACCTTATGGGATTCGGCAAGTGATCATTCACTAAAACCTATAATTAGATTACACAAACGAGCGTTGAAAGTAGTCTTATTAAAGAAAACAACCCTGAATGAATTAGACTACATAAACTTAGGCATTCTCCCTCTGAAGGAAATACTTGGCTATAATAAATGTACCCTTATGAGCAAAATAATCACTGGATGTGTACTTGAAACTTTACGTTCAAAATTTACCATGAGGAATTCACGTCAATTTATGAGATTAAACACTCCTGTTCCTCGGATTGACCTGTTTAAGTCCAGCTTAGTGTATTCAGGTAGCAGTCTCTGTGACTCTCTTCCAACATTCCAAAATAATTGTCATTGTCATTCTCTCTCTCTCTCTCTCTCTCTCTCTCTCTCTCTCTCTCTCTCTCTCTCTCTCTCTCTCTCTCTCTCTATCTCTCTCTCTCTCGCTCTCTGGCACTCTCTCTCGCTCTCTGGCACTCTCTCTCTCTCTCTCTCTCTCTCTCTCTCTCTCTCTCTCTCTCTCTCTCTCTCTCTCTCTCTCTCTCTCTACCTCTATCTCTCTACCTCTATCTCTCTCTCTCTCTCTCTCTCTCTCGCTCTATCTCTCTCTCTCCTATCTTTTACCCTATTTCTCTTTCTCTCTCGCTCGTCTACCCTCTTTTCCCTGTTCATTTGGTTTATGTATAATTCTCCTGGTATAATTATTATGCACTTGTGTCAAGATCATGCAGTTTGAGTACATCAGCTGCAGACAGCAAAACGTTGGTCGAGATCAGTTCGCCGTCTGGTGCAAATCTAGCATCCCTTCTTGACAAAACAATGGGACGAGCTGACCTGACGGACCAAGATGTTAACACATACCTCATAGCCGTTCGTTCAAAGATAATTATTGTGTTGGACTATTTTCGCCTTTTTGTGGAAGTCAGAGTCCAAGAAATCTGGCAATTGCTTAGAATCACCGAAGCAGCCAACATGGTCGCTGTGGAGCTCCTGGCAATTCGTCCCGGTATTACAAGAGCTTATCGGTGGGGTACCTCAAGTCCAGGGCCTGGTTGCCCAGCTCCCATCTGGCACTCACCGGGCAAAGAGATCAGATATGATTGGCTCTATCATCTGGTGGAACCCTGACTTAAGCAAGCTCTGATTCACGGTGCAACGATCACAGACAAAACATCCGCATTTCACATGAACAAATGGTGTGTTCTGACCAATGTTCTCGCCAGTTCAACTCAAAGCGACATATGTCTGAAACACTCAGGACACTGCACATTCTCCTTTTCAGATGTGAATACCTGTGCCAGGTGAAATTGTATATGCTGAGCAAGATTTTGTTCTGACACTTTAGTTTGCAGACGTTCTAGATAAGAGTGTACATACTGAAGAGTGTGTTTTAATGTGTTTTGCCTCCAGTCTTTCGGATGAGACGAAAAACCGAGGTCCCTTCGTGTACACTACATTGGGTTGTGCGCGTTAAAGATCCCACGATTGACAAAAGAGTCTTTCCTGGCAAAATTGTTTAGGCATAGATAAAAATGTCCACCAAAATACCCGTGTGACTTGGAATAATAGGCCGTGAAAAGTAGGATATGCGCCGAAATGGCTGCGATCTGCTGGCCGATGTGAATGCGTGATGTATTGTGTAAACAATTCCATCTCACACGGCATAAAAAAAATCCCTGCGAATTGAATATGTGCGCGATATCAATTGCATAAAAAAAAATAAAAAATTATTATAAAAAAAAATAAAAAAAATAAAAAAAATCCCTTCGCTTTATATATCTGTACCCACGGAATACGCGCGATATAAGCCTCATATTGATTGATTGATTGAAGGTCCGAAATACGCCATGGCAGAAAAAAACAGGTGAAACAAATCATACACACTGCTCACAATCATGCAGGTGACGTGTTTCTGGCTAAAAAGTATTAATTGTTTTGAATTTGGAGAAATAATATGGTTCTGTGCTCTGTGTATGTAACGACCCAGGCTACCCTCTCGTGCCCAGCGTCCCATACATGGGATGGGGTATGTGAGCACCTAAAATCAAAAGTTCACTGTTGTAATCAAAGATAGTGTTTGAAATGCTACTCTGACATCAAAATCAACATGCCTATATATGTTTCATACAATAACCACTATTACGAGTTAGTCGTGTGACAGAGAGGTTTTTTTTTGGTTTTTTTTGCCAAGCACATCATTGTGGGGCTTTTAATCAATAACATGCATCCGTCTACAATGTATCATCATTCATCCATCAACATTTATAATAAATATGTAAATGGCAAGTATACAAGACATACAACATTAGGACATAACAGACAGACGGACATATAATTATATATCATTCCCGTTTCATTTCATTCGAACTGTCCATGCCATTATGTTATTGTAAGTGAGTGGATCGGTGAGTTAAGTGTCATGTTTTATGTGTAATAATTCCGTTTTTGTGTTATTACATTTGACCTTTTGTTTAAACACTCATTTTTGCACTGGTTTTTTGTTTCATCTAAACGTGTGAACATGCG
This sequence comes from Littorina saxatilis, assembly GCF_037325665.1. NCBI lineage: Eukaryota > Metazoa > Mollusca > Gastropoda > Littorinimorpha > Littorinidae > Littorina > Littorina saxatilis. Next base: position 16,254,889 of record NC_090252.1, on the reverse strand, counting down.
ACACGAAGCGGCGCGTTAAACCATGATTGACCTTGGGCATGCGACACGAAGCGGCGCGTTAAACCATGATTGACCTTGGGCATGCTGCACGAAGCGGCGCGTTAAACCATGATTGGTCTTGGGCATGCTGCACGAAGCGGCGCGTTAAACCATGATTGGCCTTGGGCATGCTGCACGAAGCGGCGCGTTAAACCATGATTGGTCTTGGGCATGCTGCACGAAGCGGCGCGTTAAACCATGATTGGCCTTGGGCATGCTGCACGAAGCGGCGCGTTAAACCATGATTGGTCTTGGGCATGCTGCACGAAGCGGCGCGTTAAACCATGATTGGCCTTGGGCATGCTGCACGAAGCGGCGCGTTAAACCATGATTGACCTTGGGCATGCGACACGAAGCGGCGCGTTAAACCATGATTGACCTTGGGCATGCTGCATTAATGCGTAATCTGCATCATGCATTTGGGCAAACAACTAACATCTGGGTTGTTTCTAGTGTATTTAACGGCGTTCGTTTAGAGCTGCCTCACCATTCTTCACTTCGACTTTACGCAGCGATCGCATTTTTATCCAAGACTGATGCTCCACTGCTGTGAGTATGTCTTTGCCCCTGCATATGAAGTAAATTGATGTAATCACTATGGTGACCACTGTAGCTGTGTTTTAGACATGATACATGTGCCTTGGTTATACTTTAAAAGTTTAATGATGTTGTTAGAATGATGATGCTAAATTTGCAGCAGATAGTGTTGTACACATGTTGTAAAGTTGTAAAATAACGGTGGGGCTGTATAGAGACGTAACCTCTTAGATGACGCTGAAACTGTAGCGGTGGTTTCATTATCATTGGCGGAGCGTAGTCTCGTGATACGATACTTGATGCGCCGTGTGTCACTTTGTGGATATGTTGCAACGCCTTGTGCGACTGACGAGCCGGACAGTCTCATAGACACAGACACACGGAGAAGTTCTTAGAATTAGTGTTTGAGCGTTCTCAATTTTCAAATCTGAATGCTGTGTTTGGTAGTCATGGCAGACCGTAATTTTCTCCAACGTACATTGTGTGTGTTTCTGTTATGCGAAGCGTTTTAACCCTGTATGGCGCGGAATGCGCATGCGTTAGCTGGACTGTAGGGTTGACTTCATCATTCAAACAGTCTTAATCTGCTTTGATGAATGGGTAAATATGAAAAATAAATACATAATGATGACGACCGCAGGTCCGGTCTCCTGACAGGAGAGCTGGGCGATGCAAACTGGTTCGCTGATTAAACTTGAGTTAATTATTTGGCATAATTTCGGAGCAGCTTCTAAATTACAGAACAGCGAATGTCCCAGAAACTTTCCAAAATGGCGCCTTTGGTATACTATCGTTAAGGGCTGGCAGAAAGCCTGACAGGTGACGCGGTAGTGAGTTATGGGATGTCCCTTTTTCCACAGCATTAAGATGCCTGTACCTGTCAGTCTGTTGAATGCTCTGCTTCACTGTCTGTCGCCAGCAGTCACAGGCTAGCGTGGTCTCTTCTGTCTAATCTCTTGTTGTTACTGACAATATCGTTATTGAAACAATCACAGGTCGCTAAGAGATGTATAGAGCATAATTATCTTGAAATATTATTATGTATCTTCTCGATAAGCTCTATAAATCTCTTAGCGCACTGTGATGTCTCAATAACTTAAAGGCAGAGTAAGCCTCCCGTAAACCATCACAGATACGGTCAGGCTTTTACACACAGTACAAACACCATTTCATTTAAACACTCACCAATTGAGAACATCCTAGGTGCCCTCCGTAAAGAGCGAACAATTTTCAAAGAATTTATTTTTGCGTGGTTTATCTTACCCCTGAGCCATCGTGAACCCGTGTGATCCAGTTTTCCCTTTTCACAATGCAGTCGTCATAGTTAGTCATTTGAATGCGACTCGACGTGAGCTTATCTACAATAGCACGTTTTTTTATGCACGAAACAACGGCTGTGGTTCACAAGAACTCTAGCGATGGCTTTTGACTGTTGAGAGGAACGGCGATTTGCACTGATAAACCGGCCGTCGTCTGCTACGACCCTTGCGTGACCCTGCTTCCGGGCTTTTCTTGTTTTAAACTTTCACAAGTTCGAATTGTTCTGATCTTGTCTTGATGAAAAACGAATTCTTTTATGATTAAAGAATGTTTGTGTAACAAGCTGTCAATTTATTATTTAGATTTTAAAAGTTAGGTCTAGCGCAAAAACGAGGCGCCGTTGTTGTTAACGGAACAAGTCTACGAAAATAAATTCTTTGAAAATGTCTCACGCTCGACAGAAAGCAGCCAGGATGTTCCCGTTCGGTGAGCGTTCAAATGGAAGTATGCTTGTACTGTATTTAGACGCTCGGGGAGCTCTGTGATGGTTTACGGGAGGCTTACTGTGCCTTTAAACAGTAACGCCGTGCTGTACATTATTATTATTATTATTATTATTATTATGAACATTTGTGCGCCTAATCTAAATATAGCCCTAGGCGCTTACAAAATATAAAATACATAGTGAACATTATACGAAACACAAATCGACAAGGACCAAGACACTCGGACTCATACACTCGCAGACAGGCGCACAGCGAGAACGCGACGCACTCACTCATACCAACTACAGGCACATGCATTCTAGACGGAAAAACAGTCGTAAATAAATAAATAAATTATTGGATACATAAAGTTAGTTGAGAGAAGAAGAATAGAGCTGGAAAGGGAAGAAGAAGGAGAAAGAAGGAGACAGATCAAGGACCAGCAGGAGAGGGGGATGGGTTGTCATTAACGGACTAGTGAGGGAAGAGGTGTGTTTTGAGTGAGGTTTTGAATGATTGCATAGATGTGGAGTGCCTGAGTGAGTGCGAGAGTTGGTTCCAGATGGATGGGGCCTGGTAAGAGAAGGTGCGCTGGCCATATGTTTTGGTGCGTGCTGATGGTATCCTAAAAAGGCGGGTGTCTGCGGAGGATCTTAGGGAGCGAGAGGGGGAGTAGACATCAAGAAGGTCAGAAAGATAGCTAGGGGACGATATATCAAAGTTTCTGAAGCAGAGTGTGGAGATCTTGAACTGAATCCTCTGTTGAAAAGGCAGCCAGTGTAGGGTTTGCAACGAGAACAATGATAAACCTGAGCAATGTTCCATTATCCATATTGCATTGGCCATTTGTAATGTTAATTCGCTGTCTCCCCTGTATTTACTTCAGTAATTACCATGAATTCAACTAACACCCGTTTTAAACTACTTTCAGTGACAATGCTCCAGATTCTGTCTTTCACTATGATGATAGTGGTATTGGCACCTTGCAAAGGAGGGAAGCTTCCAGGTGAGCTCGCAATGTAGTTATTATTTATTTTCCATGTTTGGGTTTTCTATACATATAATAAAAGAGAGTGTCTGTCTGTGTGTCTGTCTGTCTGTCTGTCTGTCTGTGGTCGCCATACCTCTGA
>NC_090252.1:16241438-16243938 GCF_037325665.1 Littorina saxatilis | reverse complement strand
TCATGATCGGGCTTCATCGGACATCTTTGTTGATGATGTGGATGTTGTCGAGGATTGTGATGACTCTTCCGAGGCGGAACACAACTTTCGAGTTGAGAGGAGGTTCTTGCGCGCGCTGTATGCCGCCGCTGAGGTTACCTCTCGATACTTTGCAGAAGGGGTGACAACTTCGTCTTCTCGTTTAGCGGCACCACCTTTCGCATTTGGCGATTTCCAGGGTGACAATGAGACTAGCGTTCACTTCCGGTTTCGGGAGTCGCCCTCTGTAGCCTATGAGATGGCTAAGGTGTTGAGTTCCGGTGCTGTTAGCATCTTTCCTCTGTTCACTGCTCATGGGGATGCGTCGGAGTCTGTTCAGCCATGGCTGGCTTCTCCGAGCAATTGTTCTCGCACGTCGTCTTTCATGCTTCGTAACCAAAGCTGAACGGGAAGCCCAATCATTCTTTTGATCCTTTTGCACTTCCGAGTTCCCCGCTTCAGGTCACTCCTGCGTTGGGGGACAATCATTTACGGCTTCGGCCAATGATGGTTCTGGGAACAAGGACTCTTTGCCAAGTAGGCTTCCAATGTCAACCCTTTGGGTTTCAGGTTGTTGGTGGTTTTGGTATCCCGTCTCTCACTTCTGTTTTCGGAGTGAAGGACTGTACGCATTAGCATCAGCCCACACTGTCAAGGTGTTGCGGGTGTTTTGTACTAGGGATTTTGCCTTTTTCTGGTTCGTTTTTTTTGACGTTCCAGGTAATTGTAGCACTTTGTTCTTGCCTGTCCGCAACTTCTGATGTCAACCCTTTGGGGTCCAGGTTGTTGGGAGCAGTGATGCCGTGTATCTTACTTCCTGTTCTGCTGCGGCTGTTTAGGATGGTAAGGTTTTGTACGTGATGGCATCTATGATTACTGTTTGCGTAGGTCCCCGCGTCTGACTTTTAGTCTCTCAGCGGATCAGACGCGTTCTGGGTTTTCGGCCATATTCAGGGTGTTTCTTGATTGGCGGCGAAATTTATTCCGGATTTTTCTTAAGGATGCTCCTTAGTTCACGACAGCTGTCGGTTTTTGAGCGTTCATCGTTTTTGTCCTCTCGAGGAGGTTGTTCGGACTTTCTTGTGACTTCCTCTGTTTTGACAAGAAGCGTCTGAAGTCAGTTTGGGGGCAACATGACGGCCGGTTTCGGCGACTTTGTCTTACCTACGGGTAGCGACGGTCCAGTTCATAGTCATAGTCATTCATTGGTGCTTTCTGCCACGACCCACGAAGTTATGAGTGCTTGTCTTTGCTAGACTTGGACTCTTAACGCAGGAAGTTTTACTGCGTCATTCGCTCGGTCTTGATTGGGTAGTTGCTCAAGCAGGTCATGCACCAGCAGAGCCTACTTCTGGCTAACCGTTTGGATCATGTTGGGTTCACAGCTTGGTTCATTAGAGGGTGAGTGTTCTGGTAGTTTGGGTACTTCAGGAACACGTTTGCTCGTTCTTGAGATTTTTCTCACCGATGAGGGCTTGATATCTTTTTCTCAGGTATCACTTGTTTTCGGTAGGAGATCGGTCACGAACTGACGTCATCTCCTAGGCCTGGCGGGCTTCACACCCTCCCAGGGTGTAACATAGCGACATTATGTTTTAACGGTCGCTACAGGGTTTGTCCTATTCAGTTCTGTGTTGACAAACTTAGGCTCTGATCGTTCCACGTTCAGCACTACAGCTAGCTCCCACTGTATGCTTGCTTCCTTTCTTATCGATTAAATTTCATAGCTTATTGCTAGTGAGTATTGAGTTAGACTTTTGCCTCTTTCGATTAAAGTCGCTTTGGTTTTGATGAGCAATCTCGGTTCATCTCTTGATGAGAGGTTGCATTCTCGCCGACCTGCAAATTGTTGCCTTTGTTTTCGGCTTTAAGTCATTTGACTCTTTTGTGGGAGAGTCTAGCAAGGCCAGATGTTTTCCGACATTTGTCTTGCTCTATCCTTTGAACAAGGGGCAAGTTATTGTCTCTGGTTCATTGCGAACATTTAGCGTTTCCTCTTGGACTATGGTGCTGTGGTTTACTCAAGCCTTAATCTTTTAGTGCTTCACTCCGTGGAGGGTGTTTCACTTGTGGTCGTTTGGAACTTCTTGTTCTCTTCGAGGGGAGACGCAAAGGTTCGTTTTTTATTACTCGCTCGCCTCGGAGGACATATCTGTTTGTCTTCCGAACTTGCACGGCTCTCTTTTGAGTTAAGAGCTGTCTTTCTGGTCTAGCCGTTTGTAAGAGATTGTTCTCTCTTTTCGTCAGTCACGACCAAGACAGCGTATTTTAGGCCTTTTCACTTAGCTTAGGTCTCAACAGGCTTTACGTGAAAGGGGTTATTTATCTAGGTTGATTTTTTCTGGTGGTTTCTTTGCCATCATTAACTTTCTATGAGTGCAAATAAAAGGGGGGGGCAGTCAGCCCTTCCTCCAGCACCTGCATTAGTGCAAGTTCTAGATTCTGGGCATAGGCTTTAGCATTCTCCAGTTCAGGAGGATGT
>NC_090252.1:16233938-16236438 GCF_037325665.1 Littorina saxatilis | reverse complement strand
TAGAAAAATATATTTAGTATTATTTTAAAACTATGGAACAGCAAATCTGTGTACTGCTACAGAAGTACTGCTACAATGGGCCACTTTTTTTGCGAAAAGTATCTTTCAGAATTGCAATGAAACTAAACCGAAAATAAATACTCAGAATTGTACTGACAGTTTACTGAAAAGAACTGTTACACTTGTTAAATAATTGCGCTGACACTTTTCAATTGTGCTCAGTGGTGACCGCATTGTGTTTTTCCAACTTGCACTGTGGTGACCATATTATGTATTTTTTCAGGCCAAGAACGCAAGTGAACGGGGACAGCAATCACCACCCACGTTTGTGACGTGCTGAAACCGGCTATGGTTTTAGAAACTTCATTAGATTAACATCTTGGCATTACACATCTAAAGCAGCCTGACCTACAACACTTAAGATAGCTATCTTCACAAACACTTTTTCCAACCTAAAGGTTATATAAATACCTGATTGTCTAAAATATGTTTGTTTTTGACAGCAGTGTTAATTGAAGTTTGTTTTGCATTATATTCAAGCAACTATGTAAGCTTAAAGGCAAACATCGGCGAACAGTATTTGTAGCGCTAGGTTCTCGTGTTGGTAACACTTAATGTAGCTCTGTGTCTTCTACTATATCAAGGCATGGTCTCCTGGAGACGTATGTGCGGCTTTAATTCCGAAATGTTACACAAGCAGCATGACCAAGTCACACATTTCCTTCAACAAGTATATTATTGACATTTTGTTTTATCAGTCACCTAGCTGCTTTCTGTGCAGGTGTTTCTATCAATCAATTTTGTACATGTAAATGTATTAATGAAAAACAACAACTATTCTTCACTGGAATCAGACAGGGAAGGACTATGGATTTTAACTAATTACGTGTGTTATAGAATGCGCAAAAGCGGAGCGACTTGACCCACACCAGGATCATGACACCCCCCAAACAAAGGTATGTTCTCATAAATGGGCTTCCCCCTCTTCATGTTCCCAGTTAAGATTTACATCTGTTAAGTAAAGACACGGACGATCAACAGACAACGCTGTAAAACTATAATTTCAGAATGCAACAGCTGTATAGGCAATGTTCATAATCCTCAGAATGCAACAGCTTTATAGGCAATGTTCATAATCCTCAGAATGCAACAGCTTTATGGGCAATGTTCATAATCCTCAGAATGCAACAGCTTTATAGGCAATGTTCATAATCCTCAGAATGCAACAGCTTTATGGGCAATGTTCATAATCCTCAGAATGCAACAGCTTTATGGGCAATGTTCATAATCCTCAGAATGCAACAGCTTTATAGGCAATGTTCATAATCCTCAGAATGCAACAGCTTTATGGGCAATGTTCATAATCCTCAGAATGCAACAGCTTTATGGGCAATGTTCATAATCCTCAGAATGCAACAGCTTTATGGGCAATGTTCATAATCCTCAGAATGCAACAGCTTTATGGGCAATGTTCATAATCCTCAGAATGCAACAGCTTTATGGGCAATGTTCATAATCCTCAGAATGCAACAGCTTTATAGGCAATGTTCATAATCCTCAGAATGTTACGATGGAAACATTGCTTCGATAAATTAAAAACACAGACAGCAGAGTACGTAAAAAGAAACGTGTTTTGGTCTGCAATGCCATTCATTTCGACTGTGCACATATATTACGACTTGGAATGTTGTACTGCCTGGTTTAGTGAATTGTGTGTGATTTGGTACGCATATGATTATACGCCCTTATACCAATGATCATAAATTGAAGAACTCAAAACTACATCTGGAAAAAAAAGACTTTAGCACAGCCACCCTCAAACACGATCAGTTTGCAATACAAATAATAACAAAATCACACAATTCAAAAGCTACTATTCCCATTATCAATAGTGTAGGAGTGTGTAATTACATTTTGAAACTAAAGACTCTAGTTTAAACAATTGTATTAAAATAATTACAAATAACAGCATGCCAACAATCAATTGGAAAAAGCTTTATCTTCTGGTGTACATGCGGCTGCAATAAACGTAACATCAAAGCACTCTAAGCGTGCGTGTGTGTGTGTGTGTGTGTGTGTGTGTGTGTGTGTGTGTATGCGTGTGTGTGTGTGTGTATATGTGTGTGTGTATGTGTGTGTGTGTGTCTGTGTGTGTTTATAAGTATATATGTGTGTGCGTGTACGTGTGTGTATACGTGTGTGGAGGTGTGTGGAGGTGTGTGTGTACGTGCGTGTGTGTGTATGCGTGTATGCGTGTGCGTGTGTGCGTGTGTGTGTGTGTGTGTGGGTGGGTGTGTGCGGTGTGTGTGTGTGTGTGTGCTTTTGCGAACATGTGTGCGTGCGTGCGAATTTGTGTTAGTGCGTGCATACGTTTGCGATTGGAAATAGCATTTAATTATAAATCAATCCAAATCAACAGGTGTTTGCCTGCATGTGAACCAAAAATCAGGGCTTATACTGAGTGTTTTGTGTTTATTTTATTATTATTCTTATTGATTGT
>NC_090252.1:16221078-16228738 GCF_037325665.1 Littorina saxatilis | reverse complement strand
CATAGGCTGCCCTGACTCCACTCTCCAACCCTTGCAAAAAGTACAACACTCTGCAGCACTCCTCTCATGAAAGAACTTCACTGGCTTCCTGTGTCTCAACGTATTAGGTATAAAGCTGCCTGCTTCTGCTACAAGATCATCTCTGAATCGGCACCTGCCTATCTTTCGGAACTGGTCTCCCTCTACACTCCCTCGCGCACCCTTCGTTCTTCTGCTGATGCTCGACTTCTCCGTCAAGGTTGCTTTAAGCGCAAGGCTCATGGCTTCCGCACGTTTTCATATCATGGCCCTCAGTTATGGAATTCACTCCCCTTTCTATTACGTCACTCTCCATACATTTCATCTTTTAAGTCCAATTTGAAAACTCACTTGTTCCAACAACATTACGGATAGTTCCTCAGGCCAAACAAAAAAAATAGTCTGTTTACGGTAACATCGGCCCAAAAAATAGGGTCGGTAGGTCGGGATTTTTTTCTTCTCCAAAAAACATTATCAAATTATTTTGCCAAAAAACAAACTTTGTTTTAAAATTTTGATTTTTTTTCTTTTTTTCCCAAATGCCAAAAAAAAGTCTAGGGTCGCGCAAAAAAATAGGGTCGGTCGGGATACCGTAAACAGACTTCTTTTTTTTGGGCCTTAGCATAGAGTCTGGGGATGTGAGATGTGCATGATGTGTTGTTTGAATCTGACAGTGATTGTATGAATTTTTTATACACGTATTGTTGTCACGCGCTTTGAACTTCTGATAAGGCGCTTTATAAATGCCCGTTATTATTATTATTATTATAAGTAGATACACACTTGTAAACTTATGTTAGTTTTCACACGTGAGCATGAAGTGCCTTTATGAGGAATGTATATTGAATTTGAGGGATGTTTGCAGTTATATAATATACTAGAATGAATACCCGCTTCGCCGGGTAGCCGGCTTCGCCGGGAAGAAGTACTTAGAGCCGTACGCCGGCTTCGCCGGGTCCGAACTATGGACCCGCCAAGCTTAGGTCCCTCCCAGATTCGTGGAATGGGAACAGCACGAAAATGATTCAGTGGCCATAATGCCATTCCTGACCATATCGAGTCCCATCCTTGTCGACGAATGTAACCGTGTTAATCACCTTTGGAGGCGAACTCCACTCAAACAGGACTGAGCAAGTTATGGCTTCTCAAAGGAAGGCCAGTACATAAAATTACACAAAAGCCGCCAGACCACATCACAAACAGAACTGAAGAATGCACAGGTGTTGCTTACATAGAGACACACACACTTACACACACACACACACAAACACAGAGAAGCCGTATCTATAGAGAGATAGATGACAGTGTATTTTTCGCGTGGCTATAAATTGATTCGACCTTTGCACTTTTACAGTGAGGATAATTTACGGGTCCAATTTACGTTCTGTACACTGCGTTGACCTTCTAAAAATAGTAACGCCGGGAATATCCGAAGACGCTCAGCGCAGTGGACAGCGCAGTGTAGTAACTTACAACTGAACGGGAAAGCCACACGAAGGAAGGGAGATAAACGCCAAACACTGGAGAAGATAAGGAAGAGTTACTTATAATGGTGAAATGAACACAAAAACGAAAATGAGTTCAGCGCTGCGCGCTGAGAGCACGTGTTGAAATATCTCATCGATGATATTGTGTCCGGGGTGTAGCTGAATACGGTGTCCAAATTTGAAAAAGATCCACCGAGAACTTTGGCGTTGTGATGTGGTGTAGCGGCTATGGTGTGTCGGTATGGGGGCCCGGGTCGCTGAGGTGGAACCAAAATAGCTGAGGTGGAACCAAAATCGGTTCAGCGCTGCGCGCTGAGAGCACGTGTTGAAATATCGACCAGGTTGTGTCCTGTACCGGGTCAACCTGAATATGCCCACCAAATTTGAAGCAGATCCATCGAGAACTTTGGCCGTGCATCGCGCACAGACAGATACACACACACACACACAGACACACAGACACACAGACACTAGTCGTATATATATATAGATTAGCACAGCTCAGTTTTCTTCAGGGTTCCGTGAGAACAGTGAAATTCTCCTTTGAGGACTGAAAAATATCTTGGATAATTGGTCTTAATTGGGGGGGGGGGAGATTTAAAACATAAGTACATTCACATGTGTTTTTCATTTTCACTGTGTCCTTCTCTACTTGTTTCTTTGTTTTCCCATTGATATATATTTTTGTTCTTGTCTATATTTTTTACATAGGTGCTGTCCTCATCCCCAGCCGACTGTTTCCGCTGAAGCCGTGAAGGATGCTTCTTCATGTAGGCGTGGACATCTTTTTCGTCGCCGTGCAAGGCTACCATATAATTTTGTGAATACTCTGGGGACCTGTCATCAACTTTGGAAGGACGCTTTATTTTAACACTTTGTACCCCATCTATGTTGACCAAGATTTTTTAAGCCGAGACCAGCTGTGCTGCAGCAGGTCACTCAGAATTGTAGAAACTGTATCAACAGGCTAGAATCCTGGCGTTAGATCAACGTTACAGGAAGCGACTGAAGCTAACAGTCTAAGCAGGATGCGGATATGTGCCGAATGATAACAGATGCAATGTACATAGTGACTGTGTGTACCTGGGAGACAAGGAGTTAAGACCACATCTGAACTGAGGATTTAGTCTCTCCATAATCAAACGCTGAAGAAGATTTCAGAATGAACTTTGTTAGATAAATTATGGTTGTTATGATCGTCACATTTTAGGTCCCCCCTTTTCAAACTTCCCCGCTTTTCAGACCTTACATTTTTGGATTTTCTGTTCACAACCTGTTGTACATTTACCTACATATTAAGCAGGTTTCCTCCTTTTTAAGACCAGCTTATTTTTTTATTCTTGGAGGCCTGAAAAGGGGGTTTGGAAGGACACTGTATTTGTTTGTTCGAAATTCAGAATTCAAATAATTCTTCATCAACGAGTTAATTACTGCCTCACCATAGCAGTTAGGCCAGTCTTACTAACTCTTACTTTTATTAATGTGCCGTGATGCAAAGACGTTGAGCAGTTTTCAGATGTTTATGAATCCAGGGCTTTCAAAATTTACTGACATGTTGGACTCCATGACATCCAAACATGAAGTTCAGTTACCCCTTTTTAACTTTGAAGGTCACATTGTGGACGAATTTTTAGCAAAAAGTTGGAACATGGTATGACTGTTCTTACTCACAAGGGAAGTGATTTTGTTATTTACTGATTTTCATTTTGTGTGGCCTTCTTTCACCCATTTAATCATTCATAAATGTTCATACCCAAGGGAAGTAATTCACATATATCTATGGCCAATGTTTTCACAGGGCATCTGCCCCCCCCCCCCCCCCTCCCAACACACACTCACATGGGCTAAAACTTACATGGCTCTTATGGGTATGACTCTTACTCACAAGGGAAGTAATTTACTGATGGTGTGTTTTCATTTCGTGTGGCCTTCGCCGATTTAAATAATTTATTTTAGCTTATCCAATTATAGTGTGGATGAACACTGTCTCCACTCAAAATAGTCCTTTGCTATTGTACATTGTGAATCAGCATTTTTGTTTTTGTCCTGTTTGAATAAAGTGCAATCATTTTACAACCAAAGTGTTAATGTTAAAGATGTTTACATAATGTGTGAAGGATGATGCATTTGAAAACTAATATTGTTAAATGTAAATTGACCTGTGACAAGTCAGCATAGTGCAATATCCAAGCATGAAACCCGCACACAATTCCCAAACAACATGCTTTCTTTTCCACAAAATTCCATCCAGTGGAAAACAATTATGTGAACGTCATAACATGGTGTTTTTTTACATTAATAATCAAGCCTTACACCAACTAAAATGGTGTTAATAGGCATTTGAGCAAGCTTTAACACCAACCTAACATGGAGTTAATAGGCATTTGAGCAAGCTTTAACACCAACATAACATGGGGTTTTGCATGTTATACCAGCAATAACATGATGTTAATCACATTACAAGCAAGCTGTAACACCACCAAAACAAACAGTTTTGCAAGTTAAGTCTACGATAACATGATGTTAATCACATTACAAGCAAGCTGTAACACCACCAAAACAAGCAGTTTTGCAAGTTAAGTCTACGATAACATGATGTTAATCACATTACAAGCAAGCTGTAACACCACCAAAACAAGCAGTTTTGCAAGTTAAGTCTACGATAACATGATGTTACTTGGCGTTAAACCAAAGCTTTAATGCCATCAAAACTTGGAATTTTTGCATGTTACAGACATGCTGTAACATGGTTTAACATGATGTTTTGACCGTCGCAAAACGCGCTGAAATTCCAGGCAATTTCGCTGCGATAACTTCAACAAAATCCAATCAAAATCTGGCGTTATCGTGAACACCAAAATGTAATAAACCCATTGAAACTTGAAGTTTTGTTGGGATTTTGAGTAGTTTTGTAAGATACAAAACGCCACTTTTCGCCCAGTGATACTTACAGAGATAATAGGATTTAACAGAAGTGAGGCATTATTCATGTTTCCATTATTTTGTTTTATCGAAAGTACAACAACATTGTGTTAAAACTTTTGGTCTCAGATCGCGGTCATGAGAAAGCTCGCTGAAGCTATCTTTTTTGTGATCCCCTTAAATTGGTGATAGTTTATTATAAGCCATGCAGCTTAACTATAGAACAGGATTTTACCTGATAATAGTATTAATACTTACTCAAGGTATTCTTCACCAAAGGGATCGGACATGAGGACGACATCCCCCCATCTCATGTTTCTATGCGATGTAACTCCACGAAGTCCAAAATGGGTGGTGTTGTACCACCATAGGCCGTTGATGATGGCCTCTGGGTGGTGTGTTCCAATCTGCCCCGCGTCAAACAGCTGATCCACTTCTTTGTCCGTCAGAGCTGAAGCCTTGTTGGGCACGTTGCCTTTACCATCCGATTTCAAAATGTTTTGCTTTGCAGCAAGTGCATTCCTTGTTCTTTGAAACGCTGCATCAGTAATAATATTGAAGGCGTACTGTTTGCGTTTCAGGTAGCGCTGAAAGCTTTGGAAAAAAAGCCTTTCAGTGTGGTTGGTTCATAACTTTCAACGTCTTCTTTTCTGACGGTAATAACAAATTTGGACAGGATTGCATTCAGTTTTTCAGGGGTCAATTTTTCGATATTTTGATCTTCGTCTGGCGTGGTGGAGCTCATGAAACTGAAAAGTAGGGCCATGTTTGATTAGTTTTTGTTTTCTGTGTGTTCTGATTTTCACTGTTCGCAATAAATGCTTCCACGTCATCATCTTCAATTGGTACAAACTTTCTTTTTGGTGTCGGAGCGAAGAATTCCTCTTCTGGCTTGTTCAGCTCCTCTGCAACCTCTGGAGGCAGGTTTTGGTTTTGTGGGGTGTGGAGCTTCAGGTAACGACTTTGCTTGTTAATTTGTGTAAGTTCGTGCTTTAACCGAATGATTTCAGACCCTTTCGGTGTTTGTATGTGACATTCCATGTATCCCATGGGCCTTCTCATCTTGGTGATCACACCCTCTTGTCCCCCGATTTCACGCACAGAATCGCCTAGCGTGTTAAGAACTGTCGCTGCCATGATGATTCTTCGATGTGACGTAGCAGTCGACAGATATTTCCCGTTTGCCTTGTGTTCTAAGAGTCAAATTCTGTGTGACGTTTGTATTGGGGGGCACAAACGTTGGAAAACTCTTTATTTTCATGTATTAGAATAGATCTGTGAATTTGATGGCGTGCGTTTTGCTTTTGAAATGAAATATTGTGGATCATCGGTACGATAATTATTCGAGAATGCCGGTTTGTTGACGTTGTCGCGAAGTGTTAAGAGTAGCGGTCCTTGTTCCGGAAGTTGCAACCGGAATCGAACAAGGTCTGTGCGGGGTTTGGCACAGTGTATATGTGACCCTCCACCACGAAATGAGTCGCATGTCACCTCGCGCGGTTCTGCGCTAGGCTTAATATAAGTCCGGGGAGTGTCTGGTAACAGTGTGAGGCTCACCTCAGTCACAGGCTTATTACTCAAACAGTGTTCGCTCTTTTTTAAAACGGTTTTCACCACTGGATAGAGCATAAAAACTTCTTTAGGAAAATGTAAAAATATGAAAATCATGCAAAGGTGACATGCGACTCATTCCGTGGTGGAGGGTCACATATACGCTTGTATAACTTCGTTATGCGTGTAGCATTTGAACCGTAAACGTATGCTATCTGCAGATCAACGTTGTGAACTTTTCAGTCGTTCAAAAGTAGTTCCGATAGCTCTTGACTAAAACCCATGAGCTATCGAGGATTCAGGCCCGTTGTTGGGTAAGTGATTTTGGTTGCTGGGCAAGTTACCGAAAAATAACTAGACCTACACGTTTACAGAGAGAAAGAAGGAGAAGGGGGGATAATGGGGAAACTCCAGATTCGCAGTCCAAGCAATCGCAGAACAATCCAAACGAAACGTATGCTCAAGTGCAGAAGAAGCAAAAGGGAAATAACTCGTCTGGCCAAGCTGAAGCTCCCGCTCAGAAAGCAAACAACAACGGAAAGCATAAGGCGGGTCAGGAAGAGCGCGAACAGTCAAATGAACTGTCCAAGTCTGGTCAGATTTAGTGCCTTTTTACGCGTCTCGTTCTTTGTTTGGTTGGTTATTTGTCAGTTTGTTTGAAACGTGTTGGTCGTGCGTGTGTGTGTGTGTGTGTGTGTGTGTGTGTGTGTGTGTGTGTGTGTGTGTGTGTGTGTGTGTGTGTGTGTGTGTGTGTGTGTGTGTGTGTGTGTGTGTGTGTGTGTGTGTTTATCGCCTTTATTCTTTGTCACTTGCTGGGAAGCCGTTGAAGGATCAACATGTTTTAGAATAGATTTATTATGTTTTGCTCTCTTCCTGGACCCAGTTTTCTGCCAGCCTCCAGTTTTTATGAAGTTTAATTTGTAATGTTAACGTTAGTTGCTCGCCTTGAGCCTGTTTAGATTAGGAAGATGCTGTCAAAGGCGAGTATACATGTCTGCCTCCATTCTGCTCTTTTATTTACCAAATTCGCGAAATGTCGATTCGAATCTTTGTTTGTCTGACTTCTTTCGGTCTCTTTGTCTTACGTTTTATCCATGTTAGAGACGAGCTGAGACTGGTTGGTAGTGGCCTCATTTCCGTCTCTTTGTCTTACGTTTTATCCATGTTAGAGACGAGCTGAGACTGGTTGGTAGTGGCCTCATTCCGTCTCTTTGTCTTACGTTTTATCCATGTTAGAGACGAGCTGAGACTGGTTGGTAGTGGCCTCATTTCATGGGAGGTTTTTCTTTTTTTATTATGATTTGGCCTTGAGCCGGTTTTGTTTGCTAACAATTCGTAAGATTTTGGTTCATGTTTGTGAGTTGTATTTGTTTTTCTCCGTCCTGTAATGTTGGTCAGCTTTCCTTTCACTGCGTGTTGTTTCTTGTCTAGTTAGCCTAGAATGTCATACGTTTATTTTTTGTAGTAGTTTTGCCTTGGTTTTCTAACATATTTTGCCTTGGTTTTCATGATAGCTTTAGTGATTTTTTCTTGATTTGCCGCCATCTTGTTTCGGCCGCCATTTTGTTCCGGTTCCTTCTAGTTTTGGCATCCATTTTTGATGTTTATGTTTTTAGAACAAATGTTAGGTTTAGTTTGAAGTTTCAAATTCTAAGTTTAGTTTTTTCTTTTATTAGTTTCCA
>NC_090252.1:16151078-16216078 GCF_037325665.1 Littorina saxatilis | reverse complement strand
AGATATGTGTGATGCAGTGTCCTGGATTGTGGCTTCACTAGCTTCACTGGCCTCTGAACCAGCTTCACTGGACTCGTCGAGCTCAGCGCCAGGGGTGGTGGGGACAGTCTGGCCTGTGGATGCCCCAGCGGTATCAGCACCCTGAGGGCCGTTGTCTGGAGGGGCGTCGTTTTGACCTCCTGGCCTACGTTTCCTGAAGCAGTAAAACCCAACTGCTGCCATGACGACACACACACACCCTGCCACACCCAGACCGATGACCAGAGTGCTCGATGAACGGGATTCTTTGTCTCCGGGGGTTGTGCTGATGGGTGCTGCAACACAAAGTACAGGTCATCAAACCAGTATTAACACAAAGTTGTCATTGAAATCGAATTTTCATCTCTAGATGTAAATCCAATTGTATTGAAATGTGTATTTACTAAGCAGAAATGCACTCCCATAGTCCAGACATAGTCACATATTATGTGACAAAAATGTCAATTAAACAGATGAAAAACATTGTCAATGACAGTTCCGCCCCGTCTTTTGCAAACGGGAATATATTAATTAAGTAGACATGCAATGCAAAGGCACTGCATACCCCCAGCGAAGGACAAATCGCCTCTCTCTCTCTCTCTCTCTCTCTCTCTCTCTCTCTCTCTCTCTCTCTCTCTCTCTCTCTCTCTCTCTCTCTCTCTCTCTCTCTCTCTCTCTCTCTCTCTCTCTCGCTCTCGCTCTCTCTCTCTCTCTCTCTCTCTCTCGCTCTCTCTCTCTCTCTATCTCTCTCTCAACTACACACACACACACACACACATACACACACACATACACACACACACATACACACATACACACACACATACACACAGACAGACAGACAGAGAGACAGACAGACGCATACGAATCAACTAATAAAAAGCTGTTTAACAGCTGTTTTGTCAAATCGAGTTTTTTTTTTCCAAAGTCAGTGTGGCGTATGCGCAAAACTAATGCGCATAAGAAACAGCTTCTGCTATTAAAACCTGAGATCAACTTTGTTTGTTTGCTTAACGCCGTCTCACCCAGTCACATTATTCTGACACCGGACCAACCAGTCCTAGCACTAACCCCATAATGCCAGACGCCAGGCGGAGCAGCCACTAGATTGCCAATTTTAAAGTCTCAGGTATGACCCGGCCGGGGTTCGAACCCACGACATCCCGATCACGGGGCGGACGCCTTACCACCAGGCCAACCGTGTCGGTGACCTGAGATCAACGCATCGACGCAAAAACTGTCTATTTGTAAGTTTGGAACAACAAATCAAGGTCAGAACAGCTATATAATCGCTATTGTATTTTCAGCGTAGCAATAGGGTGGCCTTATTCCTTCATGTGTGTAAGAAATGTAAAAACGATTATTCTTCAAATATGTGAAGGTGTGGAGTATTGTTAAAAGAAGTGAATGCAGAGCTTAAAGGTAAACGCGTCTGTATATCAGAACGTTCTGGAGATTGTTCATTTTTCATGTGTTTTGGAATAATGTGTATAATAGAAATTATGTTGATCTTAGCAGGCGATGTTCATGTGAACCCCGGGCCGGTCAAGGAAAAGTTTAAGAAATTATCTATCATTCACTTAAACGTACGAAGCCTTAGAAATAAATTAGACATTTTAGAAGTTCAGGTTCAAGATTTTGATATTGTGACATTATCGGAAACATGGCTGTCTAATATAATAAATAATGATGATTTGTATTTGTCAGGGTTTAATTTACCGATAAGGCAAGATAGACCAAATAACCCCCATGGAGGCGTTGCAGTATATGTAAAAGATAATGTGTATTCTAAAACGAGAAAAGATCTCTCCATTCCCGATCTAGAGGCCATTTGGATTGAAACTAAGATGCAACAGGAAAGCTTATTAGTTGGAACTTTTTATAGACCGCCTTCTGCAAATGTTGGTTATTGGGACCTGATAGATCAATCAGTTAATGCAGCCGGTATGACTGGTATGAAGTATATTGTTTGTGGTGATTTTAATTCCGATGTTCTTAATAGTACGTGTTTCAATTTGCAAGATATTATGATCAACAATGGTTTGTTCCAGTTAGTCAAACAACCTACACGAATTACAGAAACAACGTCAACGTGCATAGATTTGATTTTGACACCAAGCCCTGATATTGTTGAAGAAATTCAGGTTTTACCGCCAATCTGCAGTGACCATTCGGTCCCGCTTGCAATTGTTAAAGGAAATAGTATAGGCAAAGCAAGTTATAAACGGTTGATTTATAACTATTCCAAATTGGACGTTGTCAGTTTAAAGGAAAAATTATGTAATGTGGATTGGACGAGTATGGTCTCACTCAGTTCGATTGACGAAGCAGCAGAGGCATTTTCGGATACCCTAATGGATATGGTTACACAGTGTATGCCAGTTAAAGAAATAACTGTGAGAGAAGCGGATACACCCTGGATGACTGACGGTATTAAACGACTGATTGATAAAAAGAAAAAGATACACACATTAGCAAAACTATTGAATTCTGTTTGGATCTGGGATTTTTTCCGAAGAATTCGCAATAAATTAACTGATCTTATTCGATTGAGGAAAGCAGAATATTTAAAAGAATTGGATAATCGTGTTAGTTCACAAGACTGTTTTGGCAATAAAGATTGGTGGACATTAGTAAAGTCGTTTATGTCACGCAAAGGTATGTCTTCAAATGAATTTCCTCCCATTGAAAACAATGGCCGTGTTTATTATTCCAATGTAGAAAAAGCAACAGTATTCAATGAATGTTTTGTAAAACAATCGGTATTGGATGATGATGATGATGAAGTTCCTGAAGTTAGAGATTTGAATATCACCATTGATTTTTTTATTATTGATGCTGCACACGTGCTTACTATGTTGAAGAATCTTGATGTACGCAAAGCCTCTGGTCCTGATTCTGTATCAAATAGAGTTCTGGCTGCATGTGCAGATATTATTGCGATGCCACTCACTGCATTATTCAACAGATCTCTCGAAGAAGCCACAGTTCCTGCAATATGGAAGATAGCTAATGTAATTCCGATATATAAAAAAGGTGAAAAGGAATTATGTTCAAATTACCGACCAATATCACTTCTTAGCTGTGTAGGTAAAGTTATGGAAAGGTGTGTACAATGTCACGTGTTTGCTTATTTGAAGGAGTATAACCTGTTAACACCTGTTCAATCCAGTTTTATTCCATGTGATTCAACTGTATACCAACTCATTTGTTTGTATAATGATATATGCAAAGCTTTTGATGATAAGATAATATCACAGGCGATTTTCTTTGACGTGTCAAAAGCTTTCGACAGAGTTTGGCACAAGGGTTTGATGAAAAAGTTATACGCTATTGGCATAAGGGGACAGTTGTATTTTTGGTTTGATAATTATTTGAGGGAAAGAAAACAATGTGTTGTGGTCAAAGGTTGTAAGTCACAGTTTTTGCCGGTTTCTGCGGGTGTTCCCCAAGGGTCAGTATTATGACCTCTCCTCTTTTTGGTTTATATAAACGACATTGTTGATAATATTGATTCAGTGATTAAACTATTTGCAGATGATACCAGCATGTATTTAAGACTCGATGACCCTTTCCGTAGAACTGAAATACTCAATTCTGATTTAGGTAAGATTGCAAACTGGGCCATTAAATGGAAAGTAAAATTTAATCAGTCGAAAACAGAGTTAATATCCTTTTCCGGTCAAAGATGTATACAGAAATTTCCCCTTGTTTTTGGCGATGTAGCCCTCATACAAAAAGAAAGTCATAAACATTTATGTGTTATTTTTCAAGATAATTGTAAATGGGCCTTACACATACAGTCGATTGTGGCAACTTGTCGAGTACTTGTGGCTTGTTTAAAATCTTATAAATATAGGCTCAGTCGAAGATCCCTAGAAGCAATGTATAAATCTTTTATTTTACCTCATTTTGATTATTGTGATGTTGTGTGGGATAATTGTACAAAGAAGCTTTCAGATGAGCTGGAGAAGCTGCAACTGGTATCCATTCGAATTATTGTTGGTGCTGTTAAAGGCACTTCACACGAAAAATTGTATACAGAATCTGGATTTATACCACTTACAGAGCGAAGACGCCGTCACAAATTAATGTTATAAGCTACTCACAAAAAGTTAAGGATCACTTGCACACAAACTCATAACTTTCCAAATAAGAAAGCCAATGCGTTGGTATTTGGCAAACGTTTAATTCAATGCTTTAGTGATAGCAATACAACATTTCCTTCAATTTCGAGCAATCGTTTGGTCTGTACATTTTATCAAAGTGTGTACGTATCGAAAATTAATTTCACAAAGTCGTTGAAATCACAACACATGGCATTCAGATGCTCCCAAAAGTTCAGCAATGCGTGTAACCGCCCTGGGTGTTCTGGCACTCGACGCAGCGAGTCCTCATAGAGTTGACCAGGGTGGTGAAGATCCTTGTGGAAGCGCCTGCCACCCAGCCTGCAGCATCTGGTAGAGGTGCTGGACATCCCTGGGAGGGGGGTGGTTGCTCCTCACTTTGTAATCCAACTCATCCCAGAGGTTCTCAATCGGGTTGAGATCGGGACTGCATGCTGGCCACTCCATTCTGTTGACTCCAGACTGCTGCAGGAAGTCGTTGACCACCCTTGCCCTGTGGTGGCGAGCGATGTCATCCTGGTAGAAAGCCTGTGGTCACATCTGCTGCAGTGTAGGCACAGCCAGCGGTCGAAGGATCTCATCCCGGTATCGGAGGCCAGTCAGGTTACCCTTTACATGAAACAAGGGTGTTCTGTGATGAAAGCTGAAGGCCCCCCAGACCATTACAGAACCTCCACCAAAGGCCACCTTTTCTTGGACAGTGGTGTCAATGTAGCGTTCCCCTTGGCGCCTTCAGACCCTCAGTCGGTCGTCGTTGTGGTTCAGGGTGAAGCGTGATTCATCACTGAACAGGACCTGGGACCATTGCTGACGTGTCCACCTCACGTGACGTCTGCAGGAGACGCGGCGTGCTGCCCTATGGGCTGGAGTTAAGCGTGGCCGTACAGCTGGGCGACGAGAACGGAAGTTAAACCCATGAAGGCGATTCCGTATGGTCTGCTGGCTGATGTTGGTGTTAGTAGCCACCCTTAGCTGCCTTCGAATAATGCTGGAAGAGGCTGTTCTTGTTTGCAAGGCTAGTCGTTCAATGAAACGATCTTCACGTGGAGTTGTCTTCTTTGGTCGCCCAGGTCTGCGTCTTTCCTGGACCCTCCCAGTGGCTGTGAAACGTTGAATCAGTCTGACAATGACCGAGATGGACACGTGAAGTCGCCTGGCCACTTCTCGCTTGGGGACACCATCTTGGAACCATGCAACAGCTCGTCCCCTCTCAAACTCGTTCGATTTTCGTCGTGGAGGCATTGTCAGATAATGCCTAATACTGGTGGTATGTCTTCTCAAAAATCCAAGCAAGTGACAGCATCTCACACATAAACAGCAGTGCTTGCACGTGCATAATGGTTTTTCCATGTGGCTTGTGCGATGTGTTCGGGCTGAACGGTCCAAAACAAGGTCCTTTTTCGCAAGTTTCCGATTTGTCTTTTGTTTCCAAGCTCAGTAGTAGAGAATCCCGTGCAATTTTCCCACTAACACAACATCGCCCACTTACAGCTAAACAAGAATTCATAACAATTTTGGTTTGACTGAGAAATAAATAACAGTAGCGAACTGATTTTATTGAGCACCTGTTTTTTTTATAGTGATCCTTAACTTTTTGTGAGTAGTGTATTATAAAATGGTCCACGGCAATGTACCAAATTACCTCAACGTTTTATTGCCACCTCTTGTTTCTGACCTAAATCCCTACCACCACAGACACCCACTAGAGCGTAAGACTCCCCAGTGTAAATCAGATTTGTACAAGTCATCTTTTATTCCTTCTGCAACTAGTCTCTCGAATAAGTTGCCTGAAAATATACAACAATGTGATTCTGTTGGTCTGTTCAAGCGACATTTCACAGCTTTTGATATTTCAATTCCACCATATTACTATTCCCCAAATCGCAAAACTGAAGTTTTGCATTGCAGGTTAAGACTTGGAATGAGTGATTTACAATATGATATGTTTAATCGCCACCTAGTAAACAACCCGGAATGTTCTTGTGGTTATTTTGCTGAAACTGTTCTTCACTATTTGTTATCATGTCCCCTGTTTAATGATGCAAGAACCGCAACAATCGGTACATTAGCTCCAGAATTTGTTAATATTGACACACTCCTGACAGGTGATTCAAACATTTCCATATTTGAAAATAGTGCTATTTTTGTTGTTGTCCAAAGCTATATTGAGAAATCAAACCGCTTTGGGACACCTTAGTTCGATGTTGGTGTGTTTTTTCTTTAAATATATTACTTGGGGCCCATCTACTTTTTGATAGTCTTTCGTTCTCGTGTTGTATTTGTTTTCGTTTTCGGTATTGACACAGATTGTATTCGATAATTCAAACTAAGTTTTCCTAGTTGTTTTTCTCCTTTTTTTTTCTTTTTTTTCTCCTTTATCTCTTTTTTCAAAAATGTGTTGCATTGATCATATTCCGCCATGAAATTTCAGGCATGTTTATGTGAGCCCTTATCATAAGTTTTCAACTTGTTGTGCTCCTTCTTAATGATGTTGTTATATTATCATGTGTCTGTTTACAAATAAAATACTGTTTAAACAAAAAAAAATTACACATTAACATGCTCCCATTTGAAACTTCGAGGTCTTCATCGGGGATTGACGCCCGACCAAAGGTAATTGAAGCCCGACGAAGCGAAGCGACGGAGGGCTTCAATTAGACTTTGGGAGGGCGTCAATCCACGATGAAGACCGAGAAGTTTCAAATGGAAGCATGTTAATGTTATTGTAATTCAATCTGACGACGATCTATTTCCTGCTTGCATGTGATGGTAAACAAACAGAATTGGTTTTGTTCTGTTCACACACTACTTTCAGTCCACCTACCTGCAAGGGTCAAGTCCCATGAAACATGTCTCTGTATTCCTATCGTATCACTCTGCTCCTGTTTTGTTTTCTTTCACACACATTTTCCCTTCTTTTTTGACGGGTTTCTGGACATCAAACTCTAAAACAAATTCTTTTCATCACAAAAGCATCTTTGGAATAGCCTTGACCCACAAGTCAGCAGCGAATGTGATAAACGGGTTATCTCCCCTGAAAAGCGAAGCCAGCTTCGAAGATTGCGACGATGGAAAAGAGAAGAACTGTGAGCGAACTGCGAAAGGCGTGTGTGGGTGTGTGTGTGTGTGATGTGTGTCAGTGTGTGTGTATATGCGTGTGCTGTGTGTGATGTGTGTCAGTGTGTGTGTATGCGCGTGCTGTGTGTGTGTGTGGCTGTGCTTGCGTGAGCTTGTGTGTGTGTGTGTGTGTGTGAGAGAGAGAGAGAGAGAGAGAGAGAGAGAGAGAGAGAGAGAGAGAGAGAGAGAGAGAGAGAGAGAGAGAGAGAGAGAGAGAGCGATAGTGAGAGTAGGGTATGGTTGTTGGTGAAAGTTGAGTTGGACGCTGGGGTTGGGCGGGTGCGTGTGTCAGAGAGGGTTGTGTGTGTGTGGGGGGGGGGGGGTGGACTGCGTGTGTGTGTTTATTTGTGTGTGTGAGGGTTGTGTGTGTGTGGGGGGGGTTGACTGCGTGTGTGTGTTTATTTGTGTGTGTGAGGGTTGTGTGTGTGTGTGTGTGGGGGGGGGGTTGACTGCGTGTGTGGGTTTATTTGTGTGTGTGAGGGTTGTGTGTGTGTGTGTGGGACTGCGTGTGTGTGTTTATTTGTGTGTGGTGTGTGTGTGTCTTTCGCCTTGTATTGAGGAAATTAAACTGCGTTTGCGTATTATGTGTGTGTTTGCAAGCGTGCGTGTATGTTAGGCATATCTCAGTAGGTGTGTGTATGTGCGCGTACGTGCAATGTGTGTGCGTGTATGTATGTATGTGTGTGTGTGTGTGTGTGTGTGTGTGTGTGTGTGTGTGTGTGTGTGTGTGTGTGTGTGTGTGTGTGTGTGTGTGTGTGTGTGTGTGAGAGATAAACAAACTATCAAGAACAAAACAAAACTGAACAAACGAAATGTTTCCCCCCCAACTCTGATTATTGCTTGTTTCGGAGACGACTGTGATTTTGACTTTTTGAGTAAGCCTACACGAACACACAAGCTCAATACAGCCGGCAACAAGTTCGCCGGTCGGGGCAGTGAAATACTATTTCAAATAGATCTATTTCACTAAGAATGTCAATGGATATAGGGCAACATACTTATTTTTTAAATCAGTGATTGATTAGATCGTCATATTTTTGTGACACTGAGACCAAACCATCAAAAAATTAGCAATAGGCCTTGAATCAAAGTCGTGCGAGATCTGACCTTGCTGCAAATGTACGTGTACGACTTGATTGTGTTGACGTTCAACTGGTAAGCTGGGCGATTGCAGGCTTTTATCCAGCGAAGGCAGCGATCTAGATGGTACAGATGCTTTCCCGGTTTCACAAATGGGATGAATTTCACGCCAACACAGCGTTCAGGATACCTATCATCCGTTTTACATTGTCCCCAAGCACAGCGCTTGTTAGGCGGCATTTTGAAAGGTGACCGGGAATTTGCTTCCTAAAACAAGGGAAGTAACTCCCAGAGCCTCGATATGTGGATATGGTTAATTGACTGACGTAGTCCGGAAGAATTCATGCATCAATTTACGTCACATATTCGACGTCATCACTTCGCATACCTTATGGTCTCGGTATTTCGTTGGCCTTCATATTATTTCCTACTTGTGAAATGACCCTCAAAGCTAACCGAGACTAGTTGAGGCTGTATCAATGCGCCTCGCCAGCAGGTTGTTAATGGATTTTTTAGCGCGTGGTTGTCGACAATTAATGACCGGTAATTTTTAATGAGTTGGGGCATTCTGACCAATCACAAGATCTGTTTCATTAAAGCGCAAACTTGATTGAATTACAATAGCTGTTATTATTACCGATTTGAAACATAAAATACATCTCATTGATTATTGAAATAAGTGTCACACGAGAGGAAGAAGGGGAAGTTTTTATTTCGGAGAAACATTTCATAGTTCGGGGAGTGGGAAAGAAAAGGGAGAGGAAGGACAGTACTGCACACTTAATCAAGATACATTTCGCTGCCAAACAATAAAGACCAATGCGGTTTGCTTAATCTCAAGTACTCTTTATCTCGCAAGATCCTGTGTTACAGTAATATAATCCCATCATTTTAAAACCTCAAAGCAATGAATGCACACGTTCAGAAACCGCGTATTTTTTTGGTTTTGGTAGCCATGCCTTGATTTTATCTCATTATATACACTAAACAACACCACAACTAAATCTACCTTGATCCGTAACACAATCCACAACAGCAAACAAAAAAACAAACAAGTCAATTAGGAAGACTGTTATTTTCAAGCACCTTGCCTGAGAAAACAACACACATGTCGTGTGAAGTGAAATTAATACATTTACTCAATCTGTCAAATTAAAAGAATGATAATGAACACACTGCATTCCATGCACAAAGAAGATAATACGCGACCAAGACTGACCAAGTTGACATTCGCGGCCTGCATTCGCTTTAGGTGACAAGCCAGTAAAGCCCAGAAGTATACAGCGCCTAATACGAAAGCGTGCTGTATTCTTTTTTTTTCTTAATCCATAAGATATCGTTATGTTTTTACAATCAGAAAATGATAATGAATAAGATGAAATCAATGTTGGATCAATTGCAAAAAATAATTTCAATCAAAATATTGAGATTTGTAATAAGTTTATAACCAAACTCATTTATTATTAGGCGTCCACGCTGAAATATAATTCTTTTGTCGAAGATTACTTGACCAAAATTGCAATCAATATTTGATCCAAGAATTATGGCGTGATAGTTCCGCCTCACATTTTACATAAAGCTGGATATCAATAAACAAAATGAAACACTAGTCTGAATATATAACACCCAGAAACTCGCATTTGAAGTTTCATGAAGATCGATCCAGTTGTTTTCTTGGAATTTCTCTCTCTACACACACACACACACACACACACACACACACACACACACACACACACACACACACACACACAAACAAACACACAAACACACACACAAACACATACACGCACACACACACACACACACACAAATACACAGAACCGCCTTCGTCTCGATTCCCAATCTATTTTAAAACATTTAGTCAGAACTTGACTAAAAGTTATAAAAAACACTTTGTGTAAAGTGTGTGCTTACAAAATCAAACCAATACGAGTCTTTTTATGGCGGAATTAATCGTATACTAGTTCCATACTTATCAGACATTAGCGTTGTTGTTGTTTTTTGAAGCTCCTTACATTTACCTCAAGACTATGGCGACCTTAATTTTCACCAACATTGATTGATTTTTTGGTCAAGCAATCTATAACTCAGTCCGGATTGCATTTTAGCTAAGACGCTAACAAAAAGTTTGCTCTTTACAATTCTAACAAGAGGCGAAGCCTTCAAGGCTCACGTAAGAAATCGACAAACAGTAACACAAACTCAATCACTCCGTCACACATACACACACACACACAGTAAGCATAGGTGACATTGTGCAAGAAAGCGAGACACTAGTAGATCTAGATCTGTCTGTCTGCATGTAGCTAGTTACAGGGACACGACTGCCAACTAGTCTCGGCCCGCTCAAAATAAAAATGACCGAGACTTTCAGTAATTCCTTCGCGTGACGTCTAACCCTCTTACGTCATAATGTGACGTCAATGTAATGTGACGTCTTCAAATGTTAAAGTTTCTACCACAGACATACACACGCACGCACAAACGCACGCACGCACGCACGCACAGACAGACAAAGTTACGATCGCATAGGCTACACTTACGTGAGCCAAAAAAATGCCAATACAAATTCAGAATTAGGTAATAGATCAAAAGGTGAATTGCATTATATTTTTGATCATTGCATGTGTATCAGAATATATAGGTATGGCATGTTTACTCTGAAAATGTACTCACAATTAAATAGATAAGCTGAAGCTACCATGTTCGCATGCTCACGGAGATCAGTGTGACGCGTCTTGGTGTTCGGGTATGGCTAACCAAGACTTCCTACATGTAGTCTCGGTGGTGACTGGTGTTTAGTGTTGATATTTTTGTTGCAAGCTTAAATATTGACTTTTTTCAGATCGCTCCACGCGGCTTGTTTACTTATGAGGTAATGCCAGTTAATAATAATAATAATAATGCAAACTTTTATAGCGCTATTCTAGAAAAATGTCTACTCTTAGCGCTTTACAATACATACATCGACCAAGCATACTATACACGCACAGGCAAAGAAACCGACCAAACATAACCAACAAACTATACATGCACAGGCAAAGAAAACGACCAAACATACAATACACGCACAGGCAAAGAAAACGACCAAACATAAGCAAACATACTATGACCAAACATAACCAACATACTATACGCGCGCAGGCAAAGAGAACAATCAGCACATGTAATAATTACTGACAACTAATAATGCAGGCATACAGTGACAGTCCAATACACAGCCTAAGCACAAGAACCACAGTAGGCTTCTATATAAAAACGTGTCAACAGTACTATTTACACACACACAAACAGTGCTGACACAAAGCGCAGAAAATATATATACACGTTATTTTAGGCACTAGGTAGGGGGTGAGGTGGGGCGGGATGGGGTGGGTGGGGAGATGCTGGAGGGAAAAATATCACTTGCGCTGTGTTTTGAGATTTGTCTTGAATGTAGTGAGAGAATCTGTGTGTCTGAGAGGCAGAGGTAATCTATTCCAGGTCACAGGGGCTTGATAGGCGAAGGACCTCTCGCCACATGTCTTTGTTTGCACTGTGGGGAGTCGGAAGAGTCGAGTGTCGGCGGCGGACCGAAGCTGACGGGAGGGGGTGTAGAGATTGAAGAGTTCTGACAAGTATTCTGGGGCAGAACCAGAAACATCCATTGTTATTGAATCATCAGAAACTTGTATCAAAGGGCCATGAAAGCGAACACTTACACTGCATCGACGCACCGTCTGAAGTAAATGTATGAATGTACAATCCAGTGTGTGTCATTTATCGTGCAGCTCCTGCCATCCAGAACTCGGCCCGGCGGGCATAAATTACAGTTAACAAGTCGCATGAAGAGACAGCAACATGAAGGAGACTACATGTAGTAAGGCTTGGTTAGTTCACACCCTAAGACCAACACGGATTAGGCTCTTCGCGCTTATACATGCGAACGTAGAACCTAATTTGCACACACAGAGTTTCTGTAATTAAGATAGCAATAAATTTAGAGTAAACAGTATTTGGATTCAGGAAAAGGTAAGGAATACAATGCAGTCATTTTCACTAGGTATTGACAACATGTCCTGACATTGACTGGGAATGAAGATAAGGGTTGTGGCGCGCGCGTGTGAGATTGTGTGTGTATGCGTATGTGTATGTGTGTGTGTGTGTGTGTCTGTGTGTGTGTGTGTGTGTCTGTGTGTGTGTGTGTATGTGCATGTGTGTATGTGTGTATGTGTGTTTGTGTGTGTGTGTGTGTGTATGTGCATGTGTTTGTGTGTATGTGTGTTTGTGTGTGTGTGTGTGTGTCTGTGTGTGTGTGTATGTGCATGTGTATGTGTGTATGTGTGTGTGTGTGTATGTGTGTGTGTGTGTATGTGTGTGTTTGTATGTGTGTGTGTGTGTGTGTGTGTGTGTGTGTGTGTGTGTGTGTGTGTGTGTGTGTGTGTGTGTGAAGCTAACCCAGAAAATGTCTGAACGGATCATCATGCAACTTTACATACACATTCTTCCAGATGATATCTCAACAACATTTTTTTCGATAACACATATCTGAGGACGTAACATCCGACTTTTTTGTATAGGGTGCGGCGGTACCATAACGTTCCCATTCTTTTTATCATTTCAGCTTAGAAGCTAAAGAAATAAATCCATGTGTTTTTTCATCACAAATTCTCAAAACTGATTAAAAGTGAACGTTCAACAAGATATTAAACAAGTTATGTTAAGGAAAAATAATACATTTAGTCAATCTCGAATCGAACTCACAAAATATAACTGAACACACTGCGTTGTTTCACCAAGACAATACATTTGGCGATATCGCTGATCGCTTGAGGTGACTACCAACATAGTGCCATAGGCAATCACTTCTGAGCTTATTTATGATAAACAAAAAATAGCATTTCTATATGTGTTTGGATTCAGCAAATAATAAAGAATAAGTTGAAAATAGTTTTGGATCAATTACTAAATGTTTGATTTTAACGACAATTTTAAGATTTTGAATGACCAAACTCATTAAGCTGAAATGCATATCTGAGGATTTTTTTTCTATTACCAAAGTTAGAAGGTTTTCTTTTCGCCTGTTGTCTTTCTTCTTCTTTGGTGTTTTTTTGGTCAAATGTAAAAGCACATTGCAACTCAAGTAATATTTTAGGGAGAAATAGAGAAATGTTTGTTGTTGTTATCTTCCTTTTTTGTCTTGTTTTTTGTTTTTTGTTGTTGTGGTTATTTGTTCGTCGTTTGTCTTTTTCTGTAAAATGTATTTTGCGGGTGCTTTTGTTACTGCTTTTCGCCATACTTTGTTTAACCTATTGTTCACCTCTTTAAGCTTGTCTGTATTACTGGTGGGGAATTCACAAGCTTGTTGTTTCTTTTTGAAGTGAGTAATCACCGCAAACACAAACAGAGACACTAAATACATTTCCAAACCCCAGACATGCGGTCCTACTAAAATGCGAAAAGACGCGAAAAGACACGAAAAGACACGAAAAGACGCGACGCGAAAAGACACGAAAAGACACGAAAAGACAGCAAATATATACGAAAAGTCGCACAAATACACGAAAACACACCTTTGACCCTTTCACCACTGACACTCACACAGTGCATTCACACCTTCTTGTAACAATCACCTCCTCACAGCTCACACGCACACTCACACTCACACCTGTTTGATGTTGATGTTGGTGTCACTTTATTGGAGTGGATCTCACAACCAAATACGTCCAAACTCTTCCGAAGTTCTCAAAGTTCTCTCCGTTCTCTTTCACACCCTAACATGCACATACATTATTAAACTCTAGCTAGAGTCACACACATCCAATTACAAATCTCAGAAACTATTAGTAACACAACATGGGCTAGTTCTAACTATGCATTAGATTATAAAATTGTATTCTGTGTAGACCCTTCCACCAGCATCTTAGACCACTCTTTGTACATTTTCTTTTAATAGATGATTGTCATTTGTTTTACCTCATGTCTACCCTGCGTGTGATGGTGTGATCGTGACTGCTGTAGTGTGGGCGTGTGTGTGTTGGTGTGTATGTCAGTGTATGTGTGGGCGTGTGTGTGTGTGTGTCAGTGTGTGTGTGGGTGTGGGTGTGCGTGATTTTACCAACACTACGCGAAATTCCTTGTGATTTAAATGTTTTTTAATGTCACTTGGCTCAATAAATACTGTATTCTGTATTCTGTATTCTGTAAGATGATAAGCCATTCCATTGGTTACAGACAAGAAGACAGGAGGGGGGGGGGTGGGGGGGGGGGGGTAAAGACTAAAACATTCGAGCCCAGTTGACACACTTCTCGTATCAAATTCAAAGGAATTTGCTATATCTTAAATGAGGCTTTGATCTGAGCGCATCAAGCATTCCCACACGAACTTGTTATCAGCGGCTACCCCGGGTAACTCATAACAGTTACGCAACTGACCACACGCCAGCTGAGCTGGTATTCGATCCATCCGATCCGACAAAGGAATTAACATCTTCGCGTCTTGTCGTGTCTTTTCGCGTCTTGTCGTGTCTTTTCGTGTCTTGTCGTGTCTTGTCGTGTCTTTTCGTGTCTTGTCGTGTCTTGTCGCGTCTTGTCGTGTCTTGTCGTGTCTTGTCGTGTCTTGTCGCGTCTTGTCGCGTCTTGTCGTGTCTTTTCGTATCTTTTCGCGTCTTGTCGTGTCTTTTCGTGTCTTTTCGCGTCTTGTTGTGTCTTTTCGCGTCTTGTCGTGTCTTTTCGTGTCTTTTCGTATCTTTTCGCGTCTTGTCGTGTCTTTTCGTATCTTTTCGTGCCTTGTCGTGTCTTTTCGTGTCTTTTCGTATCTTTTCGCGTCTTGTCGTGTCTTGTCGTGTCTTTTCGTGTCTTTTCGTGTCTTTTCGCGTCTTGTCGTGTCTTGTCGTGTCTTTTCGTATCTTTTCGCGTCTTTTCGTGTCTTTTCGCGTCTTTTCGTATCATTTCGAGATTTAGTGACACCCCAGACATGCACAACATAACCTGCTAAAGACGTATAATAAATATATCTTGATGTACATTAATTAGAAGAGCAAGCACATTTTTTCTGTACTTTGTAATACTATGCTATTTGTGGGAAAGAGAAAAAAAATTAAAAGAAATGCATTTCAATAGTCCGACCTTCGATCGTCGGATACTACTTGACCATTGTGTTTGTTTGTTTATAAATTTGAGTAAACAATTACGTTACCACAGTGCGGCCTCAACTTTTGTAAAACGCTGATAATGATGTCATCAAAGACGTTAAATGATTTGTCAATAAAAAAAAGGTTCTGCGATATTATATGGGAGACCTACCATGTAAAGTTTCATAAAGATCTGCCCAGTAGTTTTTCCTGGAATTGCTGTAAACAATTACACACACACACACACACACACACACACACACACACACACACACACACACACATGCTCACAGGCGCGCGCACACACACACACACACACACACACACACACACACACACACACACACACACACAGACACAGACACAGACACACACACACACACATACTGGTGTGAGCCACGTTATCCGGTCAGTGAGTTTGCACAATCATTAAGATGCCGGGAAAAATGAGCAGAGTTTACAGGCCGATTCTGTCCAGATTTGAGATGAAACTTTATTTTGTAATTCTAAATGAAGTTGGAAAGAAATCATTCGCCTATTTTGAAACTTTAGCTAAGCTGACATTTTACATGAATAGAGATGCCATGTAGTGTATGTTGACATTTACTATCATAAAGTGGTCAAAAGGCAGCTTAACGGTGCTCCTACTAACACACACACACACACACACACACACACACACACTTTCGTATATTATAAACATAAATCATCCAAATTAAATATACCGGCCTCTTTCGGTCACATCGCTGCTCTTGCCGCTGCTCTCTCCAAACTACGGCGTCCATTTTCAGTGTCAACTGAACTTGTGGCGCGCCGAACTTGTGTGAACCTGTGTGAGGAATTTTACCGCGTAAGCGCTGTCACGTGTTACGCAAGAGGTGTGTAAAAAACATGCATCCGTGACATTTTACCTCCATTTTTCTGTCTGACGTAAAACGAAACGAAACTTAATTTAGGGGTATTTATTGACCGTTTTATACGGCTTTTGACAATATTTTCCTATGCTGCCGGCAGGATATACCGACCCGGCATCCTTATGAGGGTGTGTAAACTTGCAAAAGGCAGCTTAACGGGTGTGAGCCACGTTATCCGGTCAGTGAGTTTGCACAATCATTAAGATGCCGGGAAAAATGAGCAGAGTTTACAGGCCGATTCTGTCCAGATTTGAGATGAAACTTTATTTTGTAATTCTAAATGAAGTTGGAAAGAAATCATTCGCCTATTTTGAAACTTTAGCTAAGCTGACATTTTACATGAATAGAGATGCCATGTAGTGTATGTTGACATTTACTATCATAAAGTGGTCAAAAGGCAGCTTAACGGTGCTCCTACAAACACACACACACACACACACACACACACACACACACACACACACACACACACACACACACACACACACACACACTTTCGTATATTATAAACATAAATCATCCAAATTAAATATACCGGCCTCTTTCGGTCACATCGCTGCTCTTGCCGCTGCTCTCTCCAAACTACGGCGTCCATTTTCAGTGTCAACTGAACTTATGGCGCGCCGAACTTGTGTGACCTTGTGTGAGGAATTTTACCGCGTAAGCGCGGTCACGTGTTACGCAAGAGGTGTGTAAAAAACATGCATCCGTGACATTTTACCTCCATTTTCCTGCCTGACGTAAAACGAAACGAAACTTAATTTAGGGGTATTTATTGAACGTTTTATACAGCTTTTGACAATAATTTCCTATGCTGCCGGCAGGATATACCGACCCGGCATCCTTATGAGGGTGTGTAAACTTGCAAAAGGCAGCTTAACGGGGCTCACACAAACACACGCACCTAAAGTGTGGATGGTTACCTAAGAGGCGGCACTGGGTGTAGTGCCTTTCTAGTGCACTTGCACTACAACAGCACTGGGTGCAGTACTCGCTCCGGCATCGAAGAATTTTGCACTAAAAAATGCACAAAATTTGACCTATTTCGTCGCCTATAGAGGACGGAAAGAATGTCATTTTGAACTGACATTGTTATGACATTCTTTCCGTCAAAAAAGTCAATTTAACGGTGTTAAATGAAGCGACCATCCACACAATTAGGTTGCCATCCAGAGTTTAGGTTGCCATCCACGTGTGGATGGTTGCCTTATGGTGATTTAGGCAACCAAACCTGTGGAAACATGGGTACACTCACACACACACACACACACACACACACACACACACACACACACACATACAGAAACCCTCACACAACACACACACACACACACACAGTACACACACACACACACACACACACAAGCTGCGCGCGCGCACACACACGCACACACACACACACACACAAAACACACACTGCAGTCTATATGGTAACTTACCTGAAATTGTAGCCTGTCATAGATCTAAGTGGAGACAGCAAACGGTTAGAGCAACAAGTTCTCATTTACGATGTCCGGGCATTCAAACGATCAGG
This sequence comes from Littorina saxatilis, assembly GCF_037325665.1. Classification (NCBI taxonomy): domain Eukaryota; kingdom Metazoa; phylum Mollusca; class Gastropoda; order Littorinimorpha; family Littorinidae; genus Littorina; species Littorina saxatilis. Next base: position 16,198,173 of record NC_090252.1, on the reverse strand, counting down.
AAGAGGAAGACCTTGCTTCGCAATAGGCCTATGCTCTTGGAGAACTCTTTAACCGATTAGTAGTGTGCGTTGTCATCATGAACGTTTACAACACCATCGTGATCAAAGCATCTGCTTCGACTTCGGAGTCACAAATGTCCTGGCGAAGTGCAACAAAATTATTCTGAATTAACAGCATTGACCTCGTCAACAAAATCGTTGTCTTATCCCAAAGTGACTTCTGTCAGCAGAACATTCTGTGTTCAACTGAGAAGACTGACTTGCCCTTCCACTATCAGAATTCACAGCTGCAAAGAACAGAATGCCCCACTCACACACCGGTGACACTGTGACGGTTCCCCTACGCTTTGTGTTCGGTGCCCTGACCCTTTGTGTTCGGTTCCCACTCGGTTCCCACACGCCAAAATTCGCGGACAAAACATCCATTTATGGTAGTATTACGCAATGTTGCTCTCTGAGAATGGTCTTGTTAGATCTGTGAGTGTTTACACTACATGCCTAGGTGCTGTTGGATTGAAGGTTTTTGATATTTTAGCCGTTATTAGGTAGAATGCCTTCCACTTTACTGCAAAACTGCATAATTCGTAGCATCGGCAAGAAATATCCTACCAAAAAATGCCTGCTTGGAACTGTCGTTGGTCCAGCAAAAAGTTCAACATGTCTGTAGCAGACAGCCCAAGTTTCAAGATTGTAGGGCCATCCAAACAGCCGTAATAATAAAAACAACAAAAGTAGTCAGTGAAATTGGCTGTGTTCGGTCCCCCCACACTTTTGTGACGTAGGCGTGACGGTTCCCATAATTCATTGTGTCGGTCCCCACTTTCTGTGTCGGACCCCACTTTCGACCTAATTTCTCTGTGACGGACCCCACAACCAGCCTATTTTGTGTCGGTCCCCACACCTTCTTGGATTTATGACTTTCCGGTTACTTGTATCATTGTATTCATTGAATCTAATTGTCTCGGAGTTATTTTTCAGCAAAAACCGGCAAGGCAGCACCTTTTGTGATACCAAGTAAGTCAGATGACATCAGTATGTGTGTGTGTGTGTGTGTGTGTGTGTGTGTGAGAGAGAGAGAGAGAGAGAGAGAGAGAGAGAGAGAGAGAGAGAGAGAGAGAGAGAGAGAGAGAGAGAGAGAGAGAGAGAGAGACTAACTTTATTAGTTTATGCCACAAATAATATATAACATTATTTATCTCTGGGACGGTTCGCAGTATACCAGCAAATTATGTGTTGATCCACCCACACCTTCTTGAACTGGCCTTCCCAATATCTACTCTTAGTCTTACGGCCTTGGAGATATGCAATTTGGCACATTTTTAAAATAAAAGATCCACCTGTCGTATGTGAGATTCAGTTTTCAGAGCAAAATGCTGCCCAGGGACTTCTAGTGGTGATTGAAAAAAAAACAAGTCGCGTAAGGCGAAAATACAATATTTAGTCAAGTAGCTGTCGAACTCACAGAATGAAAGTGAACGCAATGCCATTTTTCAGCAAGACCGTATACTCGTAGCATCGTCAGTCCACCGCTCATGGCAAAGGCAGTGAAATTGACAAGAAGAGCGGGGTAGTAGTTGCGCTAAGAAGGATAGCACGCTTTTCTGTACCTCTCTTTGTTTTAACTTTCTGAGCGTGTTTTTAATCCAAACATATCATATCTATATGTTTTTGGAATCAGGAACCGACAAGGAATAAATTAAATTGATTTGGACAATTTAATTTTGATAATAATTTTTATATATTTAATTTTCAGAGCTTGTTTTTAATCCGAATATAACATATTCATATGTTTTTGGAATCAGCAAATGATGGAGAATAAGATAAACGTAAATTTGGATCGTTTTATAAATTTTTATTTTTTTTTACAATTTTCAGATTTTTAATGACCAAAGTCATTAATTAATTTTTAAGCCACCAAGCTGAAATGCAATACCGAACCCCGGGCTTCGTCGAAGATTACTTGACCAAAATTTCAACCAATTTGGTTGAAAAATGAGGGCGTGACAGTGCCGCCTCAACTTTCACGAAAAGCCGGATATGACGTCATCAAAGACATTTATCAAAAAAATGAAAAAAACGTATGGGGATTTCATACCCAGGAACTCTCATGTCAAATTTCATAAAGATCGGTCCAGTAGTTTAGTCTGAATCGCTCTACACACACACACACACGCACACACGCACACACGCACATACACCACGACCCTCGTTTCGATTCCCCCTCGATGTTAAAATATTTAGTCAAAACTTGACTAAATATAAAAAGAGTACTTGCCTATGTCAAGTATGTGTCTTTATCCACGCTTGTTGTAAGAGGCAACTTTTCCCAGCTCCTTGTGTTCATGACTGCTTTCTCTTAAAATTAATTACTTTATGACAGTCAGAATACAATGGAACAAGGCTACATAAACCCTGACAGCCTACGACAACGGCCCGACTAAGGCTCAACACCGCGCCAATAAATTCAGCATTGGGCCAATGTTGGGCCATGATTGCTCCGTTTTCGTAGGCTATCAGGGTCAAAGATACATATTGGTAAACTAGTAAAATACATGTTCAGCATCATCAGCAATACCACAAAAGGATTAAAACAAGAAATTCCTCCGATAGGAACTACACCCCCGTCAAATGGAAATAACCTTCTCAGTTGGTGGCAGTGAGAATGGTTATTTCCCTTTGACCAACGGAGGTGTCCGTCTATACCAGGCCTTGTAAAATTTTAATCCACCAATAACTCCCTAACCGTGTGTTTGACTGGTCCCAATTTTTGTAAGGACCGTCTCAGGAATGTATAGAACCTGTTCACCAAGTTTGGTGACGATCGGTCCGTTCATTCTTGAGATCTACTTGCGAACACAAACACATCGAGTGAAACCTATACACACCCCTATACCGGGGGTGTAAAAATCCTATTAGCTGTATGTCAGCGGCACAATGCAACCAGAACCAGCGTTTATGTGGAGTGATCGGGTGCTGGTCACTACCGCGAGCGTCACTACCGCGAGTACCACTACCGCGTCTCACACTAAAGTTGTGTTTCCGTACCCGCGACAGCGTTTTTCCAGCGGTGCGACGAAAATCAAGCACATAGAAAATGACCAGGAGTGTTTCCACACGCGCGACGCGTTAGCGGCGCGACAAGCGGCAAGCGACGCGATTTTTTTGAAAGGGTCCTGGAGCGATTTTTTCGCGTTGTCGCGCGGCAACGCGGGAGTTTACAGATTTTACCGCATGTTTAAAACGCAAGTACGGAAACACGTCACGCGTTTGCGCGCGTTTTCTTTTGTCGCTGCCGCTGTCGCGGGTACGGAAACAGAACTTACCGCGAGTACGACACTACCGCGAGTGCGACACTACCGCGAGTATAACACTACCGCGTGTCACACTACCGCGAGTATAACATTACCGCGTGTCATTTTATGACTTCCATGGCTGAAGGCAAAGGTTGAAATGTTTCCTTGAAATATAAAACAAAAAGGCCTGGTCTGTTCTCTGAACACTAATTCAATGTTTGTCATGCTAACCAAGAACTCAAAACGATCAGAACACACTATCAGAATACATATAGAATGGGTTGCTTCCAATCAAAGCCGTTAGAACACAAACTCACAAGAAGTAAGTTTGCATGCGTTCTCTCCACGGTTATGGTACTCGCGGTTGTGGTACGCGCGGTAGTGTGACACGCGGCAGTGTTATACTCGCGGTAGTGTCGTACTCGCGGTAGTGTGACACGCGGTAGTGTTACACGCGGTAGTGTCGTACTCGCCGTAGTGTGACACGCGGTAGTGACGCTCGCGGTAGTGTCGCATAACCGGAGTGATCTGGAAAGGTGTCAATCTCTCTCTCTCTCTCTCTCTCTCTCTCTCTCTCTCTCTCTCTCTCTCTCTCTCTCTTTCTTCCTCTTTCTCACTCTCTCTATCTCTCTCTCTCTCTCACACATACACACACACACACACACACACACACACACACACACACACACACACACACACACACACACACACATACTGATGTCATCTGACTTACTTGGTATCACAAAAGGTGCTGCCTTGCCGGTTTTTGCTGAAAAATAACTCCGAGACAATTAGATTCAATGAATACAATGATACAAGTAACCGGCAAGTCATAAATCCAAGAAGGTGTGGGGACCGACACAAAATAGGCTGGTTGTGGGGTCCGTCACAGAGAAATTAGGTCGAAAGTGGGGTCCGACACAGAAAGTGGGGACCGACACAATGAATTATGGGAACCGTCACGCCTACGTCACAAAAGTGTGGGGGGACCGAACACAGCCAATTTCACTGACTACTTTTGTTGTTTTTATTATTACGGCTGTTTGGATGGCCCTACAATCTTGAAACTTGGGCTGTCTGCTACAGACATGTTGAACTTTTTGCTGGACCAACGACAGTTCCAAGCAGGCATTTTTTGGTAGGATATTTCTTGCCGATGCTACGAATTATGCAGTTTTGCAGTAAAGTGGAAGGCATTCTACCTAATAACGGCTAAAATATCAAAAACCTTCAATCCAACAGCACCTAGGCATGTAGTGTAAACACTCACAGATCTAACAAGACCATTCTCAGAGAGCAACATTGCGTAATACTACCATAAATGGATGTTTTGTCCGCGAATTTTGGCGTGTGGGAACCGAGTGGGAACCGAACACAAAGGGTCAGGGCACCGAACACAAAGCGTAGGGGAACCGTCACAGTGTCACCGGTGTGAGTCAGCAACCACTGATCTAAATATCAGTAACTTTAGCAAGGGAAGCAACTAAAGATGTAAACGGGGAGTAACTGTTCTTCATCGGGCAACTGGGCGTCTGCTTTTTCGTACAGTGCTACGGTCGCATGAAAGTCAGATCTACCTGAACTATGCGTATAGATCCGTCTAGTGAAATGTAGCTGTGTGATGATTTGGCTACATCTCTAATTTGCTGAATGTGCTTCCAGATGACAGTTTATATTAAGCTTACTGTCAAACATTAAAAAAAATAGGTAAGTTGTTTTAACTTGACCAAAACTAGCGACGAAAACATGTTTCTCGAAGCACAACAAAACACTCTGTCGGCATTTTCGGCATCATCGCAGTCAACTTGTCATCGGTTCGATGTGTTTTTCCTGAGGAGGAATGAACATAAACATTTGTAGAAGTTTGTAATGTTGATTCCAAGACTATTTTCCATTACTTTAAATTGCTGTTCATTGTACTATCGCTGATAATTCATTGAACATTTTAGAAATTCAACTTGAAGTGGACATCAGTCAGCACAGCAAAGTTTGTTTACATTTTGCTCTAACTTTGACCCCGCGTTTCTCCAATCAGAGGCTTAGCTCAACAAGGTCCCTTTTCGCAGAAATGGCCACATATTATTCTGGTAGCAAGAAATATAACTATGAGTTCTGGTATCAACCAGAAAGCAGTATAATTAAAAAGGCAATATTATTCTGGTAGCAACCAGAAAAAATGTAATCCAGAAACAATATATATACACTACTCAAAAGAACTCAAGGGCCAGTGTCATTTTTGACATGGTTTGAAAAATAAAGTGCAGACTGAACAAAATGTGTTTTTTTGCCAAATAAGCAACAAACAGTGTTACGCAATGTTCAAGACAACGTGTTTCTGAAAATGGTTCAGATGAGCGTTTATTCAAAGTGCTACACGGGGCCACAAAAGAAACGCAAAATTTACGTGAACATGCCAACTTTTCAAACGCGTCTAGCTGACGCAGCACACCTGCACAGACTGAAAACTGCAATGCACGTGAAAGCCGTAGCTTTTGTGAGCAGACGTCAACCAGTTTTTCAGACCAACGGGTATTTAAGGCCACGTTTCTTGAGCATTTTTAACCATGCCCCCAAGACGCCGACTGAGTGATGCTGCCAGAGGTATGGCCGTGGCCTGGCTCCAGGAAGGCGTAGCAGTGCGGGAAGTTGGCAGGCGACTGCAAGTGACACATTCTGTCATACAGAGGCTGAGAGATCGCTTCAACAACACCGGAAGTGTGCAAGAACCAAGGGGGGCTGCGCGCACACGAATGACGACATGGAGAGAAGACCGCTACGTCATCGTGTCAGCCCTGCGTAACAGAACCGCCACTGCAAACACGCTCAGGGGGCAAGTGCGAACAGCCACCAACATCCTGGTCAGTGACCAAACTGTTCGCAACCGTCTGCACGAGGTGAACATGCGATCAAGGCGGCGAGCGGTACGACCTCCACTCACTAGGGCTCATCGTGCAGCTCGTCTGGCCTGGACCCGGCGTCATCTGGCCTGGACAAGGCAGCAGTGGTCCAGGGAGCTCTTCTCCGACGAGTCTCGCTACACGCTGTCCTTCAACGACGGCCGAATTCGCGTCTGGAGACGTCCTAGAGAGCGCTTCAGCAACGCTACCGCTCTGGAGCACAACAGACATGGTGGCGGCTCCCTGATGGTGTGGGGTGGATTCAGTCTTCACCACAGGACACCCATACACTGTGTCCAAGGCAACCTGACTGGCATCGCGTACAGGGATGACATTCTGCGTCCCATAGCCACACCAGTCCTTCAGGCCATCGGACCAGGTGCCACACTGCAAGACGACAACGCGCCTGCACATGGAGCTCGGGTCGTCAATAACTTTCTGCAGCAGCAGCAAGTTATCAGGATGGACTGGCCCTCCCGTTAGCCTGATCTGAACCCAATCGAGCACCTTTGGGATGTCCTGGGGCGACTGATTCGAGCGAATCATTCTCCTCCACCAAACCTCAACGTCCTGTTCCACACTCTGCAGCAGGAGTGGCAGGCGATCCCTCAGAACACTCTTCAGACATTGGTCAGGTCCATGCGTCAGCGTTGCCTCGACTGCATCAATGCCAATGGAGGTCACACTCGTTATTGACTCTTGTGATTCCAATTGCTCTCTGTTCTGAATTTTGAAAATGGGGGTATGTCCATTCAAATGAAATTTTCTCGATGAATAATTCGTGTTGGTTAATGAAATTGTAACCGATCGAACAACAAGTGAATAAATTAAACTTCTGATATATGTTTTCTGTTGTTTGTCTTAATTGCTTTGAATGGGGAATGACCAACTGAGTGGCCCTTGAATTCTTTTGAGTAGTGTATATAAGACCAGAATTTCTGGTGTAAACCACTTAACCAGAAAGCAGTGTAAAGAAGAAGGCACTAAAAAGAAAAGAAAATACAATTATAAACAACATGCCTTCTAAGTCACACATGACATAACACAAAGCATAAACCAATGAATGTATCATTTGTCAAAATAATCATGACAAATAAAGACAAGTAACAATTTAGCCAAAATCCTGCAGACACAGCATTCTCTGAAAGAGAATCCACAGTGAGTTAAACAACTCCACAACAGCTAATGTCAAGGGAAGTAACCAACATCTTCCCCTAGGCCTAAGCCTTGCATAGAAAAATGCTTTACATAAATTAACCAATTGCATGAACCGCAACTGCAAAATAATTGTTATTATTAAGTATGTTCATCGCCATGAAGACACATCTTCATCGAGTTGAATAATAACGACAAGAATAAGAAAGATAACTCAGGCATGATGTAAGCGCGCGCTCCCATGCTTCAAAATGAAGCGACAACAGTCTAGTACTTTACAGGAAAGCGCGACTAAATCATATCGCTTTAGATTAAAAGTCTGTTGTGCACCTATGCGACTGCACACAATGTTCAGTTTTATCAGTCGCAAAGTTCTTCTGCAGGCAACCGCCTTTAAAGTGCAACATGGGAATTAATAGTTAAAAATGTGCATCCGCCTGTAGATAGTACCTTCCTATTGTCTGAGATCTTAACTCAGAAGATCTCTATCATTCTCATGCCTGAATTCATCAAACTCATGATACGAGTTCATTACCCAAAATATATGTGTCAACCATAATTCCCGTTCATCAATTGTAGGGGTTTCTGCGCCTAAATCGTAAATAGGTAGCTTTACGGGCCAATGGCACTGAGGGCTTAACTTTGGACTTTTAACCGACTACTGCTCAGACTTTACTGATCTCCAGAAATAATATGTGATGAAATGGGGAAAAAATCGCAACGATACACATGTGTCTTCTCGACATAAAATATTGCGAGACAGGCTTTTTCTCAGCGAAAACGAAACGTATGAGAACGAGTCTGCCTTACTTGATTCTTACGAGTCTTTAATTCACAAGACTCTAAAACAACTTTAGAACAACTGGTCATCAAATATTAGAAGTTATTAACGCTCAATTTCAGCGTCAAATCATGAAGGTAATTAGAAACTGATCTAGAAAACACATCTCTCTGATAGATCAAAATGGCGTCATCAACTCTGACGCGAGACCGGTCGGACATCGCCCGGGACCAAATCAGCGGCAAAATGTACATATGCAAACATCATAGCATCAAATGAAACATAAGAATAAAGCACAAGGAATGAATAAAGCATTTAGTTACTTACAGATTCTCCTCAGTGAGCACACGTAAAAGAAACACAAAACTGCTGCTGACGCTAGTCGCGAAACACAAGAGCACGAATTCAAAACCATGGGTCGACCGATTACAAACGTCGCGCCAAACTACACGCTAGACCGGTTCGCGACAACAAAGGAGCACCGCACAGCTCACTATCACAAATCGCATTGTCTGCTCTACTGTAATGCTCGTTCTTTTAAAGACAGTGGTCACTTCCGATTTCCTGTGGCGATAGGCCAATAGGAAGGCTACCCTGTGTAAGCCAACGGGGGGTGTCCTACTTAAAATGCCTGCCCAATGAAAGGGATCGTTAAAGATGCAGAGAGGCCTGTCTCACACACCGGAAATATTACGAGCAGTTACACTAGCTAAAGGGAGAAGAGGGCCCTGTCTGCATCACACACCGGATAAGGCTCATTAGATTACAAGCAGTGTCAAAGCTGATACATAATAGTAGCTAAAAGGGGCCGGGAAAGTTATGGGATCTTACCACCTAGATTAGAAATGAATCCGGTCAAGAGTCTACCCTACGATAGTAAACACACAATAAAGTACAATGCACAAAGACAACCAGGTATTATTCAGTCACTCCTTAGGCACTGATAGTTAGAGGTTACTCCGCTGCTTCTCACCATTTTAAGTTAGGGATTTCCTAGCACAAAGGGCATTATTTAAATGTAAACCCAATGTGACTAGCACACACACACAGGGAATAGCTATAGACAGGGGAGGCAACTGGGTCGGGCAGGAGATAACACACACAAAGAGACGGGGTACGCCACTTGGCTACATAGTCAAGAGAGATACTTTGTATGTTCGGATCAGTTTCCTGCTCTACATTTCGCTGTTGTTGTTTTTCTTGCATGCCATGCCAGGGTGAGCTGACACCATCGTTTGAGCTTCGGTGCAGTACCGTCATTGATTGGTCTGGAACCGAAACTTAAGCGTGAGTGACTGATAAGAATGGAACGAGCGGATGAGTGCGTGTTCAGTACAGCTCTGATGGACAGTAACCAGCTGTAATTCAGTTTTTTAGCACATGCACTTACACAAACAAGGGTTTTATGCACTCAAAGCGCGTCCTACAACACAGACAAGTATCAAGTGCATCGTTATAGTATTATATTTTTTTGTGACAATAATCTTCGATATGTAAAAAAAACACTAGCGAGGGCGTTTAAATGGGCAAAAACCCTGGCTCTGGAATTGTGACTTTGACCAATTTAAGCAGGGTTAATACATTAGTGTTTTCGAGCTTATCAGTGGCATCGACCAAGATAAACACAAAAAACTATATTTCCCCGCCACAGAAATCCCCAAAACATGGAGTCAGTGAATCTCGTTGTAATAAAGTTGGCTTTCGGTGCCCTCGCCGCTTCCTGGTCCGCCAAGCAAGCTGTTGAAATACGACAGTTTTCTTGACTAGAGTGCCTTTCCTTGAGCTTCACAATGCGGCGTGCATTGAAACGTGATTGGAATGTGGTATAGGCACACACAGGAATTCGGTGTTGGTGGGGCCAACGAGTGGGGTATGCTATACCGTCTGATACAACTACACCGTATAATTAGTTAGCCTATCTTGTACAAACATAAGCAAAATTAGAAGTGCGTGATAACAAATCTGCCTAGTACCTTTCTGGTAATAGCTCTTTTGTCTCGAAAAGAGCTGCCCTTGAAAATACCATTCCAAACTTAGAGAAGTTTGCCAAGAACAGGCGTCGTGTCACAACATCCGGCTCTTTGTTTTTACGTTCGGAAATGCAGTCGCTTAAAACAAAGTGAGGCCATTCTAGCTTCAAAGGTAAGATTCCTTGTAATAAGTAATGGTAGTAATACAACATGAAGCCTTGGCAGCACGAGGGGTATTTTTGACATTACTAAGAACTGACAAGTATGGAGAGAGAGAGAGAGAGAGAGAGAGAGAGAGAGAGAGAGAGAGAGAGAGAGAGAGAGAGAGAGAGAGAGAGAGAGAGAGAGAGAGAGAGAGAGAGAGAGAGAGAGAGAGAACAATGGAACACACATGATACTCTGAGGTTCAACGAAGTGTGCAGTGTCAAGGAACTCCATTTGACGTCGCAGGTAAAGTTGGTGTTGTTGTCACTCATGGTCACGTTAGGTAAGGTCAGTACGGAGGATGACATGTCGTGGGACCAGCCAATGACACCTGGCGGGGAGCCCAGGCTGCTCGTGATACAGGTACACGTCACGGCAGAGAACTCTGGCACGTAGTCCACTGGACAGCCACTTCCAAGCGATGGATTTTCAGGTCTTTCTGTTTTAATAAACATGCATTTGTACGAATGTAGGTCAACATTGTCTTTTAATTTACGATACTCTTCAGTATGCCGAAAAGTGTCAATGGGATCCTAAACGTCCCATTTCATCATCTGCTCTGCAAAGTACCTTCACATTAGCCCACAAAAAATAACGCCAAAAAAGGCCTTTTATGGCTTCTGACGAGGCTGACACATGTCTTCTTCAAAATGGCAAAACAATACTGCTAGGCACAACAGCTAAACCAAATAAATGTGTATGAGTAGAAATTAGTTGTTCTTCAAGTGGAGATCAACAACGCGGTTACTCTTGCTTCTTTAGATTTTGTGTGTGCCATTTAGTGTCTGCAAGTTTGCTTTTGTGAATTTGATTTTGGGGGGGTGTCCTAGGTCTCCGGTATATTGCATATTAAACACTAACTTATGAAAATTAAAAACTCTTTATTTCATACGGTAGGGGAATGAATTACCTTTCTGGCAATATACTTTAATATAACTGGCCGCATCACAAAGATCTACAGCTAAATGTATCTGTGTACTTTTTGTAATGACGGGTAGTGTAGAAAGATCTCACTTCAAGAATGTTAAAGACATTTAGATGAGAAATTCGAAAATGTTTGAGCGCGAGTGGGTGCTGAGGCAGCTTTACCGACAGCTTGAAGTGATATAATTGTGTAAATGATCCTTCGCAGCATTGCGCAGAGTGCTTGAAAAGTAAAAACAAATAACTCGCGAAAAGATCGGTGATCAGTCTGCGCTCTCTTGTTGTCTGTGTTCTTGCCGCCTAGCTGGTTTGTTTTCTTCAAAACAAAGCTATCGTGTTGCCATGACCACAACAAAGCTATCGTGTAGCCATGACCACAACAAAGCTATCGTGTTGCCATGACCACAACAAAGCTATCGTGTTGCCATAACCACAACAAAGCTATCGTGTAGCCATGACCACAACAAAGCTATCGTGTTGCCATGACCACAACAAAGCTATCGTGTTGCCATGACCACAACAAAGCTATCGTGTTGCCATGACCACAACAAAGCTATCGTGTTGCCATGACCACAACAAAGCTATCGTGTTGCCATGACCACAACAAAGCTATCGTGTTGCCATGACCACAACAATAGAGCCAAGGCGCGCGTACAAAAAAGTTTTAAAATTAAAAGAGGTCTTTGCAGACTCAATGGGAAAAAAAGTGTTGGTGCTCTTCAACAATAACAAAAGCAGCGCTCTATGCTTAATTACAGCAGCCATGGAGACGGTTGACACAGACGGAATTGCTAGCTTGCAACTACTACCTGCACAAGAAGCCTCCCCTCTTGACTGACTCACGTGCGGAAGTCAAAGACAACCTGGAGCAGGAACTGTTTATGCTTGTGAATTCCATAGGGAGTATTCTTGGTTGTAGGCCACAAGATGAGTATCAGTCGTGTGAATAATCGATTACAGTAAAAACCTATTTCGATCGCCGCAAAATAGAAAATGTGACGCGATCTTCAAGCAGTCAGACTGTCTTACTTTTGCATTTTTTTTCGAGTATTTGTTTCCCTTTTCAGCTTTTGCAGTAAACCATTCGTTCGTGTGTCCGTTTATAAATCTCTCTCTCTCTCTCTCTCTCTCTCTCTCTCTCTCTCTCTCTCTCTCTCTCTCTCTCTCTCTCTCTCTCTCTCTCTCTCTCTCTCTCTCTCTCTCTCTCTCTCTCTAGCACTCTCTCTCTCTCTCTCTCTCTCTCTCTCTCTAGCACTCTCTCTCTCTCTCTCTCTCTCTCTAGCACTCTCTCTCTCTCTCTCCCCTCTCTCTCTCTCTCTCTCTCTCTCTCTAGCACTCTCTCTCTCTCTCTCTCTCTAGCACTCTCTCTCTCTCTCTAGCACTCTCTCTCTCGCTCTAGCACTCTCTCTCTCTCTCTCTCGCTCTAGCACTCTCTCTCTCTCTCTCTCTCTCTCTCTCTCTCTCTCTCTCTCTCTCTCTCTCTCTCTCTCTCTCTCTCTCTCTCTCTCTCGTGCTGTTCCTCATTGAGTAAAAACCTTAAAACAGGAAGACTGCTAACCATCCAAACTTAAAAAACCACGAAAACAACAACAAAACAAAACATAAACGGTGAGTTGTTGGAACGTTTACTTTATGACAACAAAACACACATTACAATCACGGTACTCAGACCCAATTGTCTTTAATGTGGACAGGCAGACAGAGACTAATGATACAGATAATACCCAATATTGACGGACTGTGTGATATCTTCTGCTATTGGTCTGTTTCGACAGTGATATCAAAATCTCCGGTCTCGATTTTGATATCACTGTCGAAACAGACGTTAGATATATTGCTGATTCTCTGGACATTTTGTATTTACTGTAAAGAAATTACAAAAGTATTTGTCTCAGTTTTGGCTGTTCCATATCCCTCCCTCTGATTATTATTTCTTTTTGTTCACTCTTTTCTTTTACTTTTCAGTATTTCAAAATGTCTTTTCTTTCAAAAAGTCTTTAGTCACTTGCTCAACTAAATTCTGGGATCATTACACTTTCATATATATTTGTTTGTTTTTAAATTTAGGTGTTTTTGTTTTTGAAGTGGGGAAGTAATAAAGAGGTCGTCGATATCAAAACTGATATCGACGAAAATGTCGTCGATATCACTTTTGCACTGAGCTCAGTTTTGCCCAATTGACCAATGGAAATCTACGTAACATATGAAATAGCAATATTTGTCCATGTCATTGACGAGAACGATGGCCAGTCAACGATCAATAACACAACGAATTACACGTTTGTCTGTCCATCAAATTCAAAAGCCATTGGGTCAAAGTACCGTGCTGGTGATGTTTTGCTATGTCATAAATTAAACGTTCAAACACTATACCTGTTATTTCGAATTCTCCTTTAGTAAAGAAACACAACCACTCACTCCCAGGCAACAACTCACCGATGATCACGCTGCCGGCAGACTGCTTTGTCTCCCCCGGTGAAGCGACGACGACGTAGCTGTAGGTACTAGGGGTCAGTGGCATGGTCCATGATGACGAACACCACCCCGTCCTGTTGGACAGGTCTGACGCGTCGCTGGCGTTAGGACTCAGGGTTGGGGACATGTCTGACCCGACTGACGCTCCGCTCTGGATGACGAGAATGACAGGAACACGAACGGTTTGTTAAGCATGCTTAATGACACGGAGCTTTGTATTTGAAGTATTTGTATCCGCAAAGAATTGATTTACCGCCTGGAATAATGTTCTCTGCAAAGGACAACTTTCATTATATGACACGCATCATAGACTCTTGATCCTTTGCATTGAAGTAGTCTGTTCGGTGTCTTACTTTCAGTTGAGCTGTTATTCATGTTATTCATGTTCTCATTTCTCTTTCTCCCTCTCTTACCGCGCCCCCTCTCTCTGTCGCCCTCTCTCTTCTCCCACCTGTCCCTCTCTCTCTCCCTCTCTCACACACACAGACACAGACACAAAGACACACACACACACAGAGACACACACACAGACAGACACACACAGACAGACACACACAGACAGACATACACACACACAGACAGACACACACAGGCACACACACACAGACACACACACAGACACACACAGACACACACACACACACACGCACACACACACGCACACACACACAGGGAGTGAGAGTGAGAGAGTAGAGTTGGGGGGGAGGGGGTGAGAGACGGCAAGAGAAAGAAGAAACATCTAGGACGCACGTACCTGTGGTTCAGTATACCAGACACAGCTGTACCGTCCATGTAAAGACAAGACAGTGGTAATGGTGGTGTTGGCTCGTAGTGTCCAGCTGGGGCTTGTCATGACCACCTCCACACTGCCCGCTGACAGCACTGCTGGAACTGGTGATCAGGTTAAAAACGACTGCTTATCCAGGGAAATTCAATGACTCGTACATCATATACTAGCAATCAGGACTTACCTTCGCCCAGTGTATTAGCACAGCTCTTTGGAAATACCAATACCAATACACAGGAGTTTTCAGAATTTATCAACAAGTCGCGTAAGGCGAAATGTGACCCTCCACCACGAAATGAGTCGCATGTCACCTCGTGCGGTTCTGCGTTAGGCTTAATATAAGTCCGGGGAGTGTCTGGTAACAGTGTGAGGGTCACCTTAGTCACAGGCTTATAACTCAAACAGTTTTTGCTCTTTTCTAAAACGGTTTTCACCACTGGATATAGCATAAAAAACCCTTTTGGAAAATGTAAAAATATGAAAATCATGCAAAGGTAACATGCGACTCATTGTCGCGGACAGTTGTATGTATATATAATGTTCCTTGGTCGGGCGTTGCTGACAGGTACCTGTGTCAAGGTGGGAAGACCTGTAGCTGGGCTTAGCTCAGTGATTCCGCGCCTTGCCCGCTTTGCACGCATTGCACGGGACGTTCACGGTAGGCTGCGCGCTATTTGTAGAGTTCACTGGTTACCTTGTAGCTGACCGTAAAATTCATAAGCATTCTTTTTTCTGTCTCGGCCGAGACCAGATGTTTTTCGAACGGCTTCGAAGTTCGCGTGTGAATTGTCGTTTGAGTTCGAAGTTATTTCAGTTTCAGTAGTAATGTACGTCTACTGGTTGACTTTGTTAAAGTCGGTTGCGTAAAGTGTACGCGATGATATTCATTGGCCTGTGTGAGGTAAGCTATATTTCTTGGTCTAGTTGGATAGACTTTTGTCAGTTTTGCTGAAGGTGAATTAGCGGCCGGTGGCAGGGGACAGGGAACCTACATTAGTTACCAGTTGTACTGTTTTGTCTCGTCTTTGTGTTGTTGTAAATAGTGTTCATCATAGTGTTTAAAAGGAAATCATTATAATGGTAAATTGTATTGTAGAAGGAAACCAAAGTTTAGAGTCATTGTGCTTCCTCCTCATCCCTAATAATGATGTCTATTGGAGGAGGAAGTCACGTGTCTTATATTTTTGGGGTGATTATTGACTTTGGCCTTCTAGGCTTTCAGTGTTTACTGTCGAGGACAGACCGGACGGGAAGGTGCGAACCTTAGCTTCTCAGCATGGAGGAGGCACCACCACGCTGCTGCTTGAGCAGCAACTTTGGACCCTCGCAGTGGCACCCCCACGCTGCTGGGTGAGCAGCCACTTTGGATCTTCGCCGTGGCATCACTACGCTGTTTTTGAGCAGCTATTTCGTAACGTCACAGCGGCGCAACCACGCTGCTGTTGAGCAGCAACATCGAACCGGCGCCGTCGCTGCAGCGTGTGTGCCGTGTGACAGCTCTCAACCGGGCTGACTCTCTCACCCCCGCGACAGAGACGCAGGTGTCGACCCGAGGGCGCACCCACCCCCCCTGAATTCGTCGAACGTGTAGCTCAGTACTTTCTTTCAACGATAGATATCATTTATGGAATGAGGAGGGCCTTTAAGTCGTACGTTCTTTGTATTTGACTATCCTGATTGTCTCGTATGTCGTTTGTTGACATTATTTGACTGTTGTTTACTTTCTCATGTTCATTATGTTCATCTTCATGTATTCGTGTTAACCTTTCCATCATTCCATCCATCGTCACCCCCATTTTTCACCCAACTGGGAACTATTAAATATTTTCATTTATTTACATCAGTGTTCTGTGTGTGTTGTGTGGTGTGGCCAAAGTTTTTGAGTGAAAAACTAAACATGCAAACATGCATGCACGCGACACTCATTTCGTGGTGGAGGGTCACAAATTACTACATTTAGTCAAGCTGTGGAATTCACAGAATGAAACTGAACACACTGCATTTTTTCACAATGACGTTATTCGCCGCTCGTGCAAAAAGCAGTGAAATTGACGAGCCTGTTTAGCGCGGCAGTGGTTGCGCTGTGCTGCATAGCACGCTTTTCTGTACCTCTCTTTGTTTTAACTTTCTGAGCGTGTTTTTAATATAAACATATCATTACCAGCTATTGTGTTTTCAGCGTAGCAATAGGGCTCGATATTTAGACGAGACAAGTATAATGCCGACGAGTCGAAGACGAGTCGCATTATACTTGTTCGAGTCTAAATATCGGACCCTATTGCTACGATGAAAACACAATAGCGTTTATATAGCTATTCTGACATTAAATTCTGTGTTAAAATCATGTTTTTGTCAGCAACAAGTACCAGAATGGTCCATGTCGTTGATTGCAGACGACGGTTCCCTTTCCGCATGAAGCCACGGAAATAACCGAACATTGAAAAACCCACGGACATGTATTACGGAGAAAACTCGAGATAACCGGATGTTTAGCGTTACGAGTCAATATGCTAGGAATCATATGACGTCATGACGTATCATGCTTGCCTACGTATATTGTATGTTCGAAAGTCTGACTTCTGTTAGGAATTCGCGTGGTGAAGACTGCGGTAAATCTGTAGATGATAAGAAAACAAGGATTGTCTCAGAAGAAACGACTAAATGTTTCAGACCGGTAACTTCATTTCAACATTGCACTATACAATGGACGTTCTATGTGACAGGAGAGTTTGCTGATTGTGTGTTAAACATTGGAGAGATCGTCTGCTAGAATCAGAGATAGGTCGCTTCAGATTGCAGCTTCTGGAAATTTGCAAGGTTTGTTGCCTGTTAAAGAACTGGATTTTACACGTAATGCATGCCATGTACAGTAAGCAACAACAAAAACACACACAAAGCAAATGGCATCGTCTGTCGATTAGTCACAGAAACAAACCTGGCGAGGTATGCGTGTACTTTATACACGTGGAAGAAACCGGAACCATGCGTCTTTGTTGTCGACAATATGCTTTTGGATATTGAGAAAAATGGCCGACTTCCGCAGCATTATGCTTTGATGATCGGAAGAGACCATCCAATCACAGCCCCCGAATTCCCCCACGTGTTCATCAGAATAGCTATATATCTATATGTTTTTGGAATCAGGAACCGACAAGAAATAAGATGAAATTGGTTTTAAATCAATTTCGGAAATTTAATTTTAATCATAATTGTTATATTTTTAATTTTCAGAGCTTGTTTTTAATCCGAATATGATATATTTTAATGTTTTTGGAATCAGAAAATGATGAAGAATAAGATGAACGTAAGTTTGGATCGTTTTATATAAAAATAATTTTAATTACAATTTTCAGATTTTTAATGACCAAAGTCATTTGTTAATTTTTAAGCCTCCAAGCTGAAATGCAATACCGAAGTCCGGCCTACAGGTACTGAACAGCAGAATCAGGGCACATGTTACAGATGTGGACGGTTGGGCCACTACGCAAGAGATTGTTTTGCAAGGGTAGCAAATTCCGCAAAGTCGGTAGCAGATTGTCAGGACGCTAGGGTGTTGGTAAGCTCGGCAGCAGTCGGGTCGTTGCCATTAGCGGAAGGGTTCGTTAATGGGAAGCAAGTTTCAGTACTGAGAGACACAGGAGCTAATGTAGCTGGGGTAAGGAAGACGTTGGTATTACCAAATCAGTACATACAGGGAAAAGTCCAAAAGGTGAAGGGTGTTGATGGACAGATTGATGTGTATCCCTTGGCGGAAGTGATGGTCGATACCCCATATTTTCAGGGAAAGTTGAAGTGTTGAGTACTAACAGATCCAGTCGCTGACCTAGTGATAGGTAATCTTCAGGGTGTGGTACCCAGAGTGGATTTATTCCTAGGGAATATGCAGGGTGTTGGACTGTGTGCAGATGTAAGTCACAAGAAAAAAACTGAAGAGGTGGTACTTGAAAAGGTTGCGTGTGCTACGTCCAGGGCACAAGCCAAAAAGAAACTGGAGGATCCAGTACCATTGAAAAATGTGATTACTCCTGATTTGTCGGTTGACGTAGAGGATCTGATAAGGTTGCAGAGAGGAGATGAGACATTGAAAGAGATGTTGAGTTTGGCACGAGAGGATGAGAAGACAGTTCCGGGTCAGACGGGGTCGATATTCATTGTCAAAGAAAGGGTGTTATATCGACAGATGACAAGGAAAGATGGAAATATCGTAGATCAGATTGTGATCCCGGTACCTTTGAGGAAAGAGGTATTAGGTATTGCACACGACGGATTGTTGGCAGGTCATGGGGGCATCCAGACGACAATAGACATGATACATTCTAACTTTTTCTGGAAGGGTTTGTGCAAGGATGTGCATGATCATTGTCATTCATGTGATATTTGCCAACGTTCTGTTGCAAAAGGTAGAGTACCGAATGTACCACTGGACTTTATGCACAGAATCACAGAACCGTTCAAAAGGGTAGCTATTGATCTGGTGGGACCTCTTAGTCCTCCGTCAGAGGAAGGACATAGATACATACTGTCGGTGATCGACATTGCAACTAGGTATCCTGAGGCGATTCCCTTGAAAAACATAGATACCGTGTCAGTTGCTGAGGCTTTGATAGGGGTGTTTGCAAGGATGGGATTTCCTAGCGAGAT
Source organism: Littorina saxatilis (assembly GCF_037325665.1). Taxonomy (NCBI): domain Eukaryota; kingdom Metazoa; phylum Mollusca; class Gastropoda; order Littorinimorpha; family Littorinidae; genus Littorina; species Littorina saxatilis. Next base: position 16,179,046 of record NC_090252.1, on the reverse strand, counting down.
ATTGTCAGACAGAGGCAGTCAGTTCACTTCAGATATGATGAAGGAAATATTGAGGTTACTGGCCATTAAAGCAGTGCACACATCCCCATATCATGCTCAATCGAATGGTGTCGTGGAGCGATTTCATGGGACTATAAAGCCAACGATAAAGAAAATCATCGGTAACCAGCCCGTTGCATCATCCAGGATAGTAGTCATGTGCTCGCTCACCACTTTGAGGTCCTGCCCTCAGGACGTCGCCTCCGCACTCCCAGATTCCGCACGCTCAGAACTAAGAACAGTTTTATTCCAAAGTCAATTGGCTTTTTAAATACCTAAGTTAATTAAAACTAGTATGTGTACCGGTGAACATATGCACTGATTTCTGTGATGAATGAATGTGATAACCCTCGAATGACTAGTCCTGTGATAAATATTGTTCAATGACATATCTAGTCCTGTGATAATGATAGTTTTTAGCGTTAAACTTTTAACCTATTTGGAATCATGTTACTATTCCTGTTAGTGTACATATGCGTGCGCGAGTGTAGTATGCTTCGTATGGTATTTTTATCTGTTGTCTTATTATTTGTTTTGTCTTTTAATGTGCACCACACTGAAATTTCTCTGTATGAGATAATAAAGTATTCGTATTCGTATTCGTATTCGTATTCGTACTTGCCGGCATTGTTGTTCGCGTGCCGCGAAATGCCAAACGCAAGTACGGGTTTTTCACCATTCGAGTTACTTTTCGGCAGGAGGGCCAGAGGGCCAATGGATTTGTTGGCAAGTTCCTGGTTGGGACAGACAGAAAAGGACGAAGAGAAGCCTCTATACCAGTATGTTTTTGATCTGAAAAACTACTTGGCAGAAGTGTGTGAGGTGGTTGACAAGAACTTTGAAAGGACAGCGGTTAAAAACAAAGCATACCATGACAAAAACGCGAAAGATCGCAGGTTTCAGGTGGGTGATGAGGGGCTTTTGTTATTGCCCTCAAGCTCAAACAAGTTGTTGATTTTGTGGAAAGGTCCTTTTTCTGTTGTGGAAGTGTTCCGAACAGATTACAAGATCAACATGAATGGCAAAGTTAAGGTTTTCCATGCCAACATGTTGAACAAGAAGGGCAAAGCCCATACGACTCACATGCTTGACCTTGACATGACCTTGACATTCAGGGTCAAGGTCAAATAACTAAACCTAGCAATGACATCATACACTAAGAACTGCTTTACACATTTTTCCTACCAAAATACATGTGACCTTGACCCAAGGTCAAGGTCATCCAAGGTCATGCAATACAAAGCTGTTAATTCAAGACATAGGAAGTACAATGGTGCTTATTGGCTCTTTCTACCATGAGATATGGTCACTTTTAGTGGTTCACTACCTTATTTTGGTCACATTTCATAAGGGTCAAAGTGACCTTGACTTTGATCATATGTGACCAAATGTGTCTCATGATGAAAGCATAACATGTGCCCCACATAATTTTTAAGTTTGAAACAGTTATCTTCCATAGTTCAGGGTCAAGGTCACTTCAAAATATGTATACAATCCAACTTTGAAGAGCTCCTGTGACCTTGACCTTGAAGCAAGGTAAACCAAACTGGTATCAAAAGATGGGGCTTTTTTTGCCCTATATATCATATTTAGGTGAGGTATTCAATCTCAAAAACTTCAGAGAAAATGGGAAAAATGTGAAAAATAGCTGTTTTTTAGACAACATTTATGGCTCCTGCGATCTTGACCTTGAAGCAAGGTCAAGATGCTATGTATGTTTTTTGGGGCCTTGTCATCATACACCATCTTGCCAAATTTGGTACTGATAGACTGAATAGTGTCCAAGAAATATCCAACGTTAAAGTTTTCCGGACGGCCGGACGGACGTCCGGACGGACGGGGGGACGGACGGACGGACGACTCGGGTGAGTACATTGACTCACTTTTGCTTCGCATGTGAGTCAAAAAGTATGTAAGACGCGCTGAAAAGTACGCAGCATGCGCAGAGGAAGTTCTTGATGTTGTTGATACAGAGACAAGTAGTGGATATCGCGAAAGCATTCCACTGAGATCTGACTGGGGCAGTCAGGATGTCTTCCCAAGTAAATGGTGGGGAGAGGCAAATGTTGCAGCGTTGCCTCCGACTGAGGAGAGGGAACCGTTGCCGTTGCCTACATTGCCCAGGGGGAAGGAAGAGACAATCAGAGACATTGTTTTTGATCCTGGTTTGACAGAGAGTCAAAAGGGTGAGATGGAACAGGTATTTGAAAAGGTGGGTGAAATTTTCAAAACAGATCCAGGATGTTTCAAAGGAAATTTGGTTCATGAGATCAGACTGACGGACAATGAACCTGTACGGAAGAAGCAGTACCCTCTACCGTTCGCATCAAAACAAACCTTAGAGCAAGAGGTTAGAACGATGTTGGATTTAGACGTCATAGAGCCTTCTAGTTCGCCGTATTGCGCACCTGTCGTGTTGGTGAAAAAGAAGGATGGATCAACCAGAGTATGCTTAGATTTCAGAGGTTTGAACAGCATAACAGTTGTTGATGCGGAATCAATTCCAGATGTGGGAGAGCTTTTTGCTAGTTTGGCAGGGGGAGTCTATTTTACCAAGATAGACCTTTCAAAAGGTTACTGGCAAAGTGTGGTCAATCGTGATGACAGAGAGAAGACAGCGTTCCAAACCCCAATGGGACTTTTTCAGTGGAAGCGAATGCCATTTGGGTTGTTGACTGCACCGGCAACGTTTGCAAGGATGATGAGGATGCTTTCTTTGGACAGATTCAGTAGTCTAAATTTTTTTGATGACGTACTGGTGTCAAGCAAAACGTGGAAGGAACATTTGTTGCACGTTGAAGGAGTGCTACGGACATTGCATGAACAGGGTCTGACGGTACGGCCGTCAAAAGTGGAAGCTGGATTCCAAGAACTTGAGTTCTTAGGTCATGTGGTGGGGAAAGGTCGTTTGAAACCGGAGAAATCCAAGGTTCAGAAGATCTTGGAGGTGTCTACTCCTACTACACAGAAACAAGTTCGTTCCCTGTTGGGACTGGTTGGGTACTACCGGAGGTATGTACCAAACTTTGGACAACTGACGGCGCCAATCTCTGATTTGCTCAAGAAAAAGACGAGTAGACGTTTGAACTGGACAGCTGAGTGCGCTACAGCTTTGCGCGAATTACAGAAGATCATTTCTTCGTCGCCGGTGCTAGTTTTGCCGGACTTGACTCGTCAGTTTGTTGTCTGCACAGATGCCAGTGATGTTGGTATAGGCGGTGTCTTGATGCAAATGCACGAGGGGGAAATTCGTCCCGTTGCATATGTCAGTAGAAAGCTGTTGGAAAAAGAGACTCGGTACAGCACTATTGAACGTGAGTGTTTGGCCATTGTGTGGAGCTTGTCAAAATTGTTTTTTGCAAACGGACCAGAAACCACTGACATATTTGGCATCAGGAGCTTACAAAAACAGCCGAGTGATGCGGTGGTGTCTTTCACTGCAGGAGTTCGCATACGAGGTTCATCCAATAGCAGGGGACATGAATATCCTGGCAAACATGTTGTCCAGATCATTCGCAGATCAGAGCATACCATAGGCTTATGGATGTTTGAAAATGGATGATTGCTTTGATCAAAAGAAAACTCGAGTTTTCTTTTGTTCCCCGGGAAGGGGGGTGTCACAAAGATGTGAGTACCCAGCCAGCAAAATTATGTGCAGCGAATGCGTCTCGCAGTCGCCAAATAATGCGTTCCAACTGCGAAAGACGCACTCGATACGCGCGCGATTTTGCAAATCGAAATCAGTGCGTGACGAATTCGTTTTCCCTCAGATAACGAAGACCATACGCGCCCCCATCGCACACTTGTGCAACATCAAGACTAAGTATGCGCTCTCACGCAGACGTCACGATTGCTTTACGCACTCACGCAGGTGACACAACTACTTTACGCACTCTCCACGCAGATGTTACAATTGCTTTACGCACTCTCCACGCAGATGTCACGATTGTTTTACGCACTCCCACGAAGTTGACACGTCTACTTTACGCACTATCACAACTACTTTACGCAATCTCACGCGGTCGACACCACCACTTTACGAAATCTCACGCAGGCCACAAAATTGCTTTACACACTCTCACGCACACGACCACTTTACGCACATCACACACTAATTGTAATGCAGTCGAAGAGCACAGTCTCTTACTTAAACAAACAACATAATTTGCAGTCCACAACATTTTATTAATGAAAACAAAGGTCAAGTGTTCAATTGATCAAAAATAATATCGTCGTCGTCGTCTGCGTTCGTGGGCTGAAGCTCCCACGTCACGTACACTCGTGTTTTTGCACGAGTGGAATTTTACGTGTATGACCGTTTTTACCCCGCCATTTAGGCAGCCATACGCCGCTTTCGGAGGAAGCATGCTGGGTATTTTCGTGTTTCTATAACCCACCGAACTCTGACATGGATTACAGGATCTTTTCCGTGCGCACATGGTCTTGTGCTTGCGTGTACACACGAAGGGGGATAAGCCACTAGCAGGTCTGCACATAAGTTGACCTGGGAGATCGGAAAAATCTCCACACTTAACCCACCAGGCGGCCGCGGACGGGATTCGAACCCTCGACCTTCCGATTAAGAGGCCGACGTCCTACCACCTCGCCACAGCGCCCGTCTAAAAAAAAAATATATTAACCCCAACGAACTTTCCAAAAATTGAAAAAAAAATATTGTATAAATATGAAGGACATTTGACCCTGACATGGCTGTTAACCTAAGGCACATATTTAAGCATGAACAAGCAACTCGGTCAACCTGGAAAACACCCAATACAAAAAATAAAGTTTCAGTTTTCAACATTATCAAATAGGCTTCAAGATGACCAGAAGAAAGGATAACTAGAACAAAACTGATAAAAAGCAGTCCAGCACATGCAGTACAGACTAAATTGCACCCGTAAAAGGCCAATGTGAAAAAAAGCTTTTGCTCATGTGTAATAAATATCAAAACCTAACCCCTGCTGTACTTAAACAAAAATGTTTGATATGAAGCAGATAAACACTTAACATCAGTTTGGATTTTTGACCCGAATGTTTTTTTTAAATTTTTTCTATTGCTGATTTTGGGGATTTTACCACTAATTTTTGTTGCAGCATAAGCTTCTTTTTTTTTTAACCATCAAATAGCACAAAAATGTGTACACATGAAAAAATCTAATATAAGTGCACTGATGAAAATCACTTGTCAAAGGCAAATTTTCCAATGTTGTGCAACACAGGCGTGCTTTACGTGTAACATCCTCTGCACAACAAATCTGCTGCAAATTCAGGCTCAATAAACATTTACTACAACTGAACAGAACCACAAGTGAATGAGAACTGCAAGTTGGTATCCCCCTTCATTGGCTCTGTCGACGCCCGTTTTTAATCGCTTGCTTTCTGTCATGCAATGGCGTCAGCGCCTTTCGGTGATTGGTCAATGCATTATGGAGCCGGACAACAACATAATGTCGGTCACGCTTGAAATTAACGCTGCTTGATACTGCTTTTTATTCTTATACAAAGTGAACGGGAGAATAGGGTCAGTTAATAACTTAACTCAAACAATAGCTCTGGACTTACTGGCAAGCCTTATTTCGACAAGGACTTCAAGGGTGTCAAGGCTCTGGCCTACAGTAGAACTCGCTTTCTTTATCAACCTGTTCAGCCTGCCAGTGTCCCTTGCAGTGGCATTCCTTCCCCAACACACTGATGCAAACACCATCACACTGCACACCATACTCTGATAAAACATGTACAGCATCTTGTTACACACATGGAATGATCTCAGCTTGCGCAGGAAAAACAATCTTGACTGCGTCTTCTTAAAAACAGCATCAACATGATTAAACCAGCTTAGCTTGTTATCTAGAACTACACCTAAATACTTGTACTCGCTGACTATCTCAATCGCATCACCTTTGATGACTACAGGATGGACAGTGTTTTTCTTTTTGCGAAAATAAAAAATCATTTCCTTCGTCTTGCTTGCGTTTAATACTAAAAAGTTGGAATCACACCAAGACACAAAATCATCAATACGTTCTCTATACAAGCTCTCATCACCATCAAGAATACTACTTCCAGCGGACTATTTCCCAGAATTACCAATTCTATTTTTTAGTAACATCGGCCTTTGTCAAATGTCCTATGGGTATCGCCGCAACCACGTATAATTGTGAGATTAAGAAAACGTACAAAACCCAAATACAAACGGAGAAAGTCTGAAACCGACGAGTCGACACACTCTCGAGAACCCAAGTGTAATGAATGTTTGCAGTTCAACTGTGATACTGATAAGTGCGACCGTGACTGACCGGAACTAGGGGGGATAATTAGCAACTGGGTTGTTTGTCTATTGCGAAAAAGGCCTGCGCTAAGAACCTGGCAATATGTTTCTGACTTCAAGCAAAGGTCCTCCCTCTCGATTTACTGACAGCCGTTTAGGTTTGAATTTGAATTTGAGGCGTGAAACTACTTTTCAGCTAAAATACTGTTTCATGAAAGTTTTAGCAACTGAGTTTTGGTATATCTATATGAGACAAATACATTCTAAAATAGATGTATGTCAATGTATATGCATGTGTGGTTATTACATACCAAGGACATCTCATATAAAAAGTTACTCTGTAAGACCCCCAGCTGCCGCTTAAAAGAGGCAGCATACAAATATGCCACTCTGAAAAGAGTGCATGCGAATCCCGGTCCGATGTCTCGAGATGACCCTCACGGGTCGACGGGACTTCGGACAACAAATTATCTACCATCTGTAAGGCAACCTGAAAAGGCAACAACAACATAAAGGGAAGATTTATTATTGTTGTTATTGTTATTTATTTACTTCTTTATTTATTTATTTATGTGTTTATTTACTTTTTAAGCACCTAAACACCTCAGAAGAATACGGTGTCTTGTTTATGCCACTCTGAAAAGAGAGCGCCGAATCAGCAGGGTTGCCCCTAAAAAATCCCCCCCCCCCCTTCTATATGTGTATGCGCACTTTGAGGCTTCGGTCTCGTTGCCAGCCTCCCCACTTGTTACCACCAAAACCCCTAACTCAGATAATTATAATGCCACTCTGAAAAAAGTATCCAGAACCGGCAGAACCTGAAAAAGAATCTGCATAAACGTAATAAAAAACAAGTCGCGTAAGGCGAAAATACAATATTTAGTCAAGTAGCTGTCGAACTCACAGAATGAAACTGAACGCAATGCCATTTTTCAGCAAGACCGTATACTCGTAGCATCGTCAGTCTACCGCTCATGGCAAAGGCAGTGAAATTGACAAGAAGAGCGGGGTAGTAGTTGCGCTAAGAAGGATAGCACGCGTTTCTGTACCTCTCTTTGTTTTAACTTTCTGAGCGTGTTTTTAATCCAAACATATCATATCTATATGTTTTTGGAATCAGGAACCGACAAGGAATAAGATGAAAGTGTTTTTAAATTGATTTGGACAATTTAATTTTGATAATAATGTGTATATATTTATATTTTCAGAGCTTGTTTTTAATCCGAATATAACATATTTATATGTTTTTGGAATCAGCAAATGATGGAGAATAAGATAAACGTGAATTTGGATCGTTTTATAAATTTTTATTTTTTTTTTACAATTTTCCGATTTTTAATGACCAAAGTCATTAATTAATTTTTAAGCCACCAAGCTGAAATGCAATACCGAAGTCCGGGCTTCGTCGAAGATTACTTGACCAAAATTTCAACCAATTTGGTTGAAAAATGAGGGCGTGACAGTGCCGCCTCAACTTTCACGAAAAGCCGGATATGACGTCATCAAAGACATTTATCAAAAAAATGAAAAAAACGTTCGGGGATTTCATACCCAGGAACTCTCATGTCAAATTTCATAAAGATCGGTCCAGTAGTTTAGTCTGAATCGCTCTACACACACACACACACACACACACACACACACACACACACACGCACAGACACACATACACCACGACCCTCGTTTCGATTCCCCCTCGATGTTAAAATATTTAGTCAAAACTTGACTAAATATAAAAAGGCCAGCCGTTCATTCTCTAAAGAAATGACCAAATCGAGAACACTGGTTCTCCCCGAATGCTGGACTCGGGACCCCCGGAACCGGACCAGTATCCATTCTGGCCGCCTCATGTCCCAGTGGGCCACTTGTTAAATAAAGAATTGTTCATTGTTTATTGTTCTCTCTCTCAGTCTCTCGCTCTCTCTCTCTCTCTCTCTCTCTCTCTCTCTCTCTCTCTCTCTCTCTCTCTCTCTCTCTCTCTCTCTTTCCGTCTATTTATCTCTCTCTCTCTCTCTCTCTCTCTCTCTCTTAGTCTCTCGCTCTCTCTCTGTCTTTCCGTCTATTTATCTCTCTCTCTCTCTCTCTCTCTCTCTCTCTCTCTCTCTCTCTCTCTCTCTCTCTCTCTCTCTCTCTCTCTCTCTCTCTCTCTCTCTCTCTCTCTCTCTCTCATAGAGACGCGCTGATGGATAAAACTCGCCAATGACGGGAAGAAAACGAGCAAGATGGCAAGTGCGATGAAGATGTAAACGGACAAATGGGGGCATTTGTTAAAATATCTGGATTCCATTTCCAGCTTAGTGCCAAGGGGCCAGTTTCACTTCAAGTGGAGCTGCCAACTATCAATTACAGTGGGGATAAACTGTGGGCTTGGCACTGTGCAAGAAAGCGAGACACTAGATCTAGATCTGTCTGTCTGCATGTGTAGTCTACTTACAGGCACAGGAGCTTGTATCCAACCACCGGTCGATAATTAATTACTCCTGCATGCTTATTATTTACTGCTGCATGCTTACCCTTACTACTACTACTAGTAAATAGTAGTAGTAGACTGAATGGAATAAGGAGTAAATAAATGGAATAAGGAGTAAATAATGATTGGATACAAGCTCCTGTGCTTACAGGGACACGACTGCCAACTAGTCTCGGCCCGCTCAAAATAACAATGACCGAGACTTTCAGTAATTCCTTCGCGTGACGTCTAACCCTCTTACGCCATAATGTGACGTCTTCAAATGTTAAAGTTTCTATCACACACACACACACACACACACACACACACACACACACACACACACACACACACACACACACACACACACACACAACACTACCCTCGTTTCGATTCCCGGTCTATGTTGAAACCTTTAGTAAAAAAAAAACTAAATGTAAAAAGGAGTGCACTGGTTGTTTTGTTTATTATTCACTGAATGTAACATGATACAGATATGTCAAGTTTTAAGTTGCATGAAGCGAAATCACTATATCTAGTTAATCTGTCGAACGCGATCACACAAGGAAATTAACAGACTGCATTTTTTCACCAGAACATTATGGCTTTGTCACCTGAGGCCATGCGCTGAACACGTGTGCAAAATACGTGTGCAGAAAGTGACAAACCAGTATAGTGCAGTAAGGTCCTAGCAATTCATAGGACAGCGCACCTTTATCTATTCTTTCTGAGCGTGTCTTTAATCCAAACAAAAGATATCTATATAGGTTTTGTTGTTATTGAGGGAATGACAAAGTATAAGATGAAATCAATGTTAGATCAATAACTAAATTATTTTATTTAAATTTGAATTTTCACACTAAGAAATTATTTACAAAGCTTCCAAGCTAAAATGCAATCCTATGGTCCAGGCTTTGTCGAAAATTGCTTGACCAAAATGTCAATGAGATTCACCGAAAATTGAGGGAGTGACATTGCCGCCTCAACTTTCACAAAAAGCCAAATGTGTGTGTGTGTGTGTGTGTGTGTGTGCGTGTGTGTGTGTGTGTGTGTGTGTGTGTGTGTGTGTGTTGTGTGTGTGTGTGTGTGTGTATCTGTGTGTGTGTGTGTGTGTGTGTGTGCGTGTGTTGTGTGTGTGTGTGTGTGTGTGTGCGTGTGTTGTGTGTGTGTGTGTGTGTGTGTTGTGTGTGTGTGTGTGTGTGTGTGTGTGTGTGTGTGTGCGTGTGTGTGCGTGTGTGTGTGTGTGTGTGTGTGTGTGTGTTGTGTGTGTTGTGTGTGTTGTGTGTGTGTGTGTGTGTGTGTGTGTGTGTTGTGTGTGTGTGTGTGTGTGTGTGTGGGAGGGGGTGGATTGGTGGTGTTGTCTGGTTTGACATGATTCAGAGACATTTTGCGAAACAAATGAGACCCATTTCATAATGTTTGACTACCTATACATTGTTTTCTCTATTTGGTGTTTAACGTCGTTTTCAACCACGAAGGTTATATCGCGACGGGGAAAGGGGGGGTGGGGGGAGAGATGGGATAGAGCCACTTGTTAATTGTTTCTTGTTCACAAACAAGTGGCTCTAACAGTTTCTGATAAGAAAAGCAAATGTTTTATAGGACTCCAAGGAAATCTTGATTTCCTACCAATTGTTCCAAACTTGATGAAAATGCGCCCTTGCATATCTATTGACTTATTTATTAAATCGTAAAAAAAATGCGCCCTTGCATATCTATTGACTTATTTATTCAATCCTAAAAAAAGTACCAAAGAAACAAACTTGACCCATCCCCATCCCCTTCCCACGACCACCACTAACCTAATGCTAAACACACTCCACATGGTGAGACAAAAAGAGAAAAAATAACAGCACAAAAACCACAGTTTGTGTGTGTGGCCCACTTGGATCCAATAAGGTCACTTGAGAGACCTTGTTTCTGGTACAATGACGTCATAGCCTGATGTCATCACCACTTGTCTAGCCATTACTTATTTATCTCAAAAACTAACCTGTGAGCTCAAATCAAACAATGACATTATATAGCTATTCTGATGAACACGTGGGGGAATTCGGGGGCTGTGATTGGATGGTCTCTTCCGATCATCAAAGCATAATGCTGCGGAAGTCGGCATTTTTTCACAATATCCAAAAGCATATTGTCGTAAACAAAGACGCATGGTTCCGGTTTCTTCCACGTGTATAAAGTACACGCATACCTCGCCAGGTTTGTTTCTGTGACTAGTCGACAGACGATGCCATTTGCTGTGTGTGTGTTTTTGTTGTTGCTTTCTGTACATGACATACATTACGTGTAAAACCCAGTTCGTTAACAAGCAACAAACCTTGCACATTTCCAGAAGCTGCAATCTGAAGCGACCTATCTCTGATTCTAGCAGACGATATCTCCAATGTTTAACACAAAATCAGCAAACACCTGTCACATAGAACGTCCATTGTACAGTGCAATGTTGAAATGAAGTTACCGGTCTGAAATATTTAGTCGTTTCTTCTGAGACAATCCTTGTTCTCTTATCATCTACAGATTTACCGCAGTCTTCACCACGCGAATTCCTAACAGAAGTCAGACTTTCAAACATACAATATACGTAGGAAAGCATGATACGGCATGACGTCATATGATTCCTAGCATATTGACGTAATGCCAAAGATCCGGTTATCTCGAGTTTTCTCCTAATACATGTCCGTGGGTTTTTCAATGTTCGGTTATTTCCGAGGCTTCATGCGGAAAGGGAACCGTCGTCTGCAATCAACGACATGGACCATTCTGGTACTTGTTTCTGACAAAAACATGATTTTAACACAGAATTTAATGTCAGAATAGCTATATAAACGCTATTGTGTTTTCACCGTAGCAATAGGGTCCGATATTTAGACTCGAACAAGTATAATGCGACTCGTCTTCGACTCGTCGGCATTATACTTGTCTCGTCTAAATATCGGGCCCTATTGCTACGCTGAAAACACAATAGCTGGTAATATTTTGATGAAGTAGAGACTTATTTCCTTGATAGCACAGTGGATATGTTTAGTGGGGATATTTTTTTCCAAACAAGCATTTTCCTGCTGTGATCTTACAAATTAATGTGACCACAAAAACATAACTTTTGTGTCATGATTGAATATGATGCAAACCTACACATGCGTGAAATGTGAAGTCTCTAGCTTAAAAAACCATCAGAGATATCCTCAATGTTAAGTGTTTATGTGAACAGCTCAGATCATGGGTCAATAAAGTGTTACACAGATGGTCAAAATTAAAGTACAAGATATTGCACTGGAAGTGGAACTACACTGTTGCTTAGTGTCTGTATGAAGCTACAAGGTGAAAATAGAAAAAGAAAAACACGATTCTTGACTTTGATGGGCTTTTTCTGCTCGTAAGCACACATTCTTCTACTCATCACAGCATGCCCCATTATTGAGTTTAAAACACCAATTAAATTTGTTTTGAATAAAACTCACAATTTTACAATAAGAATTTAGAGACCTGAATCAATTAGGTATATCCTACTTAGTTTGACTTTTGCAAAACTAAGTAATTACACATTTAATTGAATCAGTCAGACAGACGGAGACATAGAGAGACAGACAGAGGGCAAACAGAAATCTGAGAAAGAAACCCCTTTAAAAATGTTACCATGTTTGAAATGAAACATCGCAAGGTGAAGCCATAATTCATCACCTTTCAGTATGACGTCATGAACGTGTTCCACACTTGAAATGACGTGTTTTTATCATGTTGTCAGCTGCACGGAGCTTGGAAGTACAATTTCCATTCAACGATCCGAGTTTGTTAAGTTTTAGCCTATTTTCAACGTCAAACACCATGAAACTATATATATTTGGAATCAGAAAATGGTAAGGAATAGATAGAAGTTGTTTTTAAGTGTCTTTTTTCATGAATAAAGATAGTGGTTATTTATCGGTTTGTTTCATTTTTAAGCATAATTATCAATACAAAACAACAAAACTATATAGTTTTAGATACAGGACGCAATAGGGAATACACCAATATAGTTTTTTTGTTTCAAATATTACTTTTTAAAAATTTGAAAAAAATGACATATTTCGAACAAACATTTCAATAACAAAACTTTAAATGACCAAACTGAAATGCAATCCCATAATCCAGCCTAGATCTGAGATTGTGTGATAAGAAATTCGATCAAATTGATGAAAAACTGTAACTGTGAAAGTGCTGCCTCGACCTTTTGGCAAACGGTTAAATATGACGTCATCGAACTGTCCTATCAATAAACGGAAAAACCTTCTAAGAGAAAATCCAGTCAAAAATATCCATATCAAATTTCATAAAGATCCACTCCGTAGTTTTTGAGATATGATCTGCAGTGTGAAAAAACGCCCATAACGCCCATAACGCAAACTCATTTGTCATGATTTGGTCGTGTTCTGCCGATACTATAATGTTTTTCTTTTCTAAAACACACTATAATAGTAGCCTTTCCCAATGTCTGTGCTAAAACTGACTTGTCTGTGTTGTCAATGATTTTGCTACAGTGTGAGAACAAAAAGTCTAAACAATCTCACGCCCATAACGCTGTGACACGAAAACTCATTTGGTCGTGTTCTGCTGATACTGTAATGTTTTTCTTTCTTAAAACACACTATAATAGTAGCCCTTCCCAAATGCAATGCTAAAAATGACTGGTCTGTGTTGTCAATGATTTTCTGCGAGAATGCGATCTATCTGTTTGTCGCAAAGACCGTGTGACACGAAAGTTATGAGCGGAAGACAAATCTGCTGAGTGCAATTACGTTTCAGAAGATAGTTGGTTAAAACAGTTTATCACTCAGACACGCAAAGGAACACTATAACTTTATTATTCAGGCCATATTTGCTTTCCTTTGTCATGTATGAAAGTACTGGCCTTGGTTGAAGAAAGTGACCTGTCGCTGTGCAACAAATTTGTCGCCATTTTCCGCCGTGTTTTGTAAATAAAACGTGTTTACTACCCACACATACAAAACGATGCTGTTGGTTCTTTTTATTTTCTTATTGTTTGATTCATGCTTAGCAGTTTAGTATGCTTTGTTTTCTTCTCAATTCAATGGATGGCTATAAAATAAGCATTTAAATGTGAAGGTGTTAAAATTGTGGCGGGAGAGCCATATTTGAAGAAAGTTTAATGTAAAAGGTGGAGATTGAAGGTTTAGAACAGTCATGGTATACAGAGTCAATCTGTCACGCTATCGCTGTCTTCAGCTTTCCAAAGAAGAGCGAGAATAATAGGGTTTGTAACCAAAAGTAGACGACGCAAGGGAGGTAATTCCCTTTTCAGTTCCGTGTTGGCGGCCATTTATGTGGCGCGGACACGATTTACCGGCATACGGGTCGATAAACAGTGGTAAAACTTGACCAGTGTCAAGTTGAACAACGAGAGATTGGATGAAAGTTGTGTAATGGATGTAATTTGATGACCGCAAGATATTATTTGGGTTGATAATGTAGCCGGAATGTGATGATTGTTCGTAGGGTTGGAAACAACGATCGCTGAACGAAATCCTCGTTAGCTCAGAAAGAATGGGAAATGTAGAATACAAGGAAATATAGGTTATTTTGATGTGGATAAAATAATATGTGTAATAAATAAGTTGAATTATAGATGAATTATTAATACGTTAGCCGATAGGTCAGAAGATGAGGGGAATGGGGTGGACTATATTGTTAGCGGAATGTTTCACAAGTAGTTTGGTTGTGGTCGATTTGCTACCAGCCAATCCGTATGGGGTCCGCGTTTCTGTCCAGGTTACCGTGTGGGCTGGTATAAAAGGCCGGAATAGATTATTACAGCAAGAGACTCCGCATTCTGTCAAAGGGATAGCATAGGGAAAAAGCAGAGTAACGATAAAAGAACTTAGAGATTCTTTCTACCTTTTCACCAAATTAGGACAGCTTAGGTATAGCTAGCTTAAAAGGACAACCGCGCATGTTACTGTCTTGTTTACTTTAAACAACAGTAAAGGTTCAAAAGATATGTAGGAGAGAATTCCGTAGATAGTCAGAAGTAAACAACCGGACTGTTAGAACGTCGGCGTGCGTTGGATTGAACGGTCCTAAATTAGCTAGCTAGGTGTGATAAAATAAACCTTAGGTGACCTGCGCAGATTTGGGCAAGCTCCTGTGTTTTTGGTGTCCCACCCTGTTTGCGCATGGTACTTTGTAAAAGGGAGAAGACTCGAAATAAGGTAGGGATAAATTACTTTGGTGAAGAATAAGGAGAGTCGTCCGTGACTCTGTCCCGTTCTCACTAAGGTTAATCTAGAAAGTTCTGAGGTCTTAGACCATCCTTAAAATATAGCCCAAAGAGGGAAGAACTGTTTCTCCCATTTAGAATTCCATTCAAGTAAACAGGTTGAGAGAAATTCTTAGATAGTCAGTCAGAGAACAAAATATCCTGTATGGGGTAAAAATATAGCTAGCTCGATATGCGGAGTCTCGATTTAGGATAGGATTATTTGGGGAGGGAGATTAGGTGGCTTCATTGTTTTTCTTAAAGATAACTTGCGCATTTTTGATGTTTGCCATGTAAAGGCGACCCGGGATTTTGTATCAATTTTGTATGTGAATTTATAATATTGCGTAATTTGCGCTTGTTGTATTGAACCATTTGTACACTTTTCTAAATAATAAGTCTAATAAACTCTTTATAGAAAAGTGATCCCATGAAATTGACTTTGTTATTCGACTGAATGGTTTTCGTTGTCACGTAAGTCGTCATTTCTTCTTGCAATCTTAGCCTTTTACGAAGATAAGCTAACCCGGCAATTTTAGGTGAGAGAGGATAAATTTAGCATACCAGCAGATTATAGTTGCACGCACTAGGGAAATGAACACAACGCGAGGCAAAACTAGATCCGGAAAGGAGGAAATAATAAGTGCACACACTAGACAATAAATCTGCAGAGCTAAACAAAAGACGTACATTTTGTTTATTATCTACAACTTTCACGGTTTTCCGCCGGGTAAACAAACATACAATCAACACAATAGGAAAACTGCTACAAAATTACCCATGATCTGAGCTGTTCACTTATGCAACAAACTTAACCCCGCGGTGACCCCAAAATTGGACGGGAGACAAACAAAGTTGGAACTTTTCGGGGGAAAATCAAACCCAAGATATGTGAAAAGTTGTGAAGCTCAGCCTTTAAAAACCTCCGAGATAACCTCATAGTCACGTTTTGTGTCTATGGACGGCATAACTCAGCTCGATCCCAAGACTCTCCTGATTACTCAGGGAAGGTCAAAAACAGCACCCTAAGTATGGCCTTCCTTGACAAACTAACCATTACTTCTTGTCCAGCGTGGATCAATTGAAAAAGCTAACCAACGAATACTTGCTTTGTTTTAAACTGCGAGTGAGCAAAGTTATAGTATGTATGCATTTCTGGATGGGTCATCTCCCAATGAAGTGAAAGAATACACTCTTCAAAAAATGTTAAGGATCGGTTGAAAAAACGGATCTAATTTTTAAAAAATTGCCAAAAAAATAAACATCGACATAATAGGTAAAAGATTAATGTGTTTGAATTAACAAATGAACAATGAGTCTTGACCTAGAATTTTGTTTGGCAGGCAAAGTTATTTCCCTTTGTGGGACTTCTCAAAAGCTTCTGCATTTTGGAAGAAAAAGGGTGTTTTTTATAGTCCCATGAAATTTGCGGAACGCATGCCAGGACAAAAGGTTGTGATGCACGTGCTACAACAGGGTCCTGGCTATGAACATCGCTCACCAGCTTGTGTTTAAAGGTTGACACGCTGAAATTTGCGAGCTTAAAATAAATGTCAAATAAAAAAATAGTTTACAAATGGAAAGAGGCAGGATGATGGCATACAATCACTTTATCAGTCATGTACATATCTTGCTTTGCCTTAACAACCATGCGTTTAAATCATAATTGTGACACTTGAAACTATTCTCTGTTGTGTCTCTGATTGATAGAAGAGTTTCCTTTCTTATAAGTTCGTGAGATGCTGTCCTCTGCAGAACTCTGTTTGTCCTTTTCCTTCCTGCGGCAAGTTATCACGATGAGAACACACATTATTGTCACGGAAAGATAAGCGACACCAACGATTATAGCATCCCTTGAGGCGGACCACCAATGATACTTCCTAACATTTTGTGTTGCTGTTGTAGGTGATGGTGGTGTTGGTAGCGGTGTTGAGGGTGATGCTTTTGTATTAGGGGGCTCTGTGCTACGCGTTGACAGTTCTGGGGAAGTGGACATGGTTTCTGGGAACAGAGGAAACGGCAGTGAATGTCGCATCTCTAGCTTCGAAAATTGTAGTTTTTTTTAGTAAAGTATGACATACTCGGCTTTAAAGAAAAAAAAATCACAACGCACATAGTCTATTCCTTAATCAGAATGTAACTAGTAGTGCAATGCATTGATTAAAAGGAACAAAATCCGCAACAGTAACTAGGATACGCCCTAAGACTCTGTCTTCTGTAATATCATGCAAACTCCACATAATCCCTAAATCCCATATCTTTTGTAACACAACTAATGTAGCCATGTTTGACGCTTACATCGACATAATCATTTGTATGTCTGCTCACGATGGAGACTCGATCCACGTTTTGAGAATATTAACACTTCCTGTTTGGATTTTCTTCTTCTTATCTTCACAGCATTTGAATGAATATATTATTATACATTAAGGCAGGTAGTCTATCAACTGTTGCAAAGGAAACAAGGTATGTCCCATCCAATGTACAACATGCTTTGAAGAACCTTTACTTCTTACTAACCAAATCATATGTTAACGGTGTGTCAACTGATTCCGTTCGTACGCCGGATATTTCTGTTCGTACGCCGGATGTTTCCGTTCGTACGCCGTATGTTTCCGTTTATACAGCGTCATTTTCGGCACTTGGTGGAGGAAAACAATTGGCGGTAAATCGTGTGGGAAGCGCACATTCGTGATATTGCACGGATTAGGTAGCAAATTGATTGGGCAATGTGTACAATAGATACCAAGGTGCTAGTCGACCTCATGATTGCATGAAATCTGTTGACACACCGTGATATTGTACATGTAGACAATTATACAGCTGCACGTATTGTTAATCACATCTCCAGATGTACGATTGTAGATTCCATCAGACAACAAGAAAAGTACACACAAACAGACGTTTATGCAATGTTATTTGCTAATGATACAGGTGTTAAGTATGTTTCTAAGCCCCAAAGCATGTACTTGTATCTTACAAATAAATCTTGTACTTGTAACTAAGCAAACAAAATTGACTTACAGAGTAAAGACTGTAGTTCCCCTCATTAAGTCATTGAAGAAATTCTATTTCACTCAAGAGACACAGTTTTCTTCACCGCCGGCAGCTCTAACTGTGACAACCTCCAAATTTCAGTGAACAGGATACGGTACATATTGCAGGTCAATCGTTTAACTACCACTGTATAAAATAACTAGACTCTCGTGGGATTTCCAAAATGTGCCAGCAGTTTAAACTGAAAAGCACTGGGTCGCAGTGGCATCTGTGAAGCAATCATTTCAGCCTGTGCAGCGTAGAGTCTGACAAGGACAGACAACATTTGGGTAAGCGTTACGTGGAAAAACCATAAATTTATATACTATGACCTATTCATTTGAAAGTAATCTACACAAGTGCCTGCACAATGTCTAGAGCGGATTAAAGAGCGTGTTAAATGAGCTTAATATTTGTTTAAAGGTTATTATGGTATAACCAGTAATGGTAATGTTAATGTCAGCTGGTATTAAAGGAAGGCTGGAAGAGAGTATGCAGCGGGGTATAAGAGCAACGCATCATTTAAAGCATGTATTTTCACAGTTTTCATCCCGAATTTCATGGGAATCCAATAGTAAGAATGTAATACGCGAATGAACTTGTTATTACTTTACATAAATCCGTGTTAGTTAAGCTTTTTTCTTCTTAAAACATGATCCTGAAATGGTTGTGTGTATGCATGTGCGTGCACGCGCGAGCGTGTGTGTGTATGTGTGTGTGTGTGTGTGTGCGCGCGTGTGTGTGTGTGTGTTTATGTGTGTGTGTGTGTGTGTGTGTGTGTGTGTGTGGTGTGCGATTCATAGAAATTTACTGGACAGATCTTCATGAAACTTTGCACACAAAAAAATGTTCCGACCCCCGACCCTTCACCCTGATTCAAACTCATGTATACCCAGCCCAAATGGTTGTGTGATGCGTCTCAAGCGTGTTGGCGTTGACATACATGTGCTTAGGCCAAAAAAAAAAAATTGTCTGTTTAGGGTAACATGACCAAAAAAAGTAGGGTCGGTAGGTAGGTAGGTTTTTTTTTTTTTTTTTTTTTTTTTTTTTGTAAATGCTATGTTGGCTGTACATTCACTTCTTATATTTGATGAATACATGTTTCAAAACTAACGTATAAATAAAACAGAGAGAAAGGGAGAGAAAGAAACGCCAAATGTCTCTTTTTAGCATTTTTACCTCTTTTTTTTTTTTTTTTTTTTTAAATCAAAAAAAAGTTTTTGGGTCGGCGCCAAATCGATAGGGTCGGTCGGGTTACCCTAAACAGACAATTTTTTTTTTTTGGCCTTAAGTGTCGCATCCGCTTTCAGCCTTCATCGCTGGCTAGCCAAAGCTGCATGCAGCACCGGTCGAAAAGAGAGCAGCCATCCGCGTAGGTCTCTTCTGCCGGTTAGCCTCTCACCAACAAGTCCTATGCATTGCCTCCACGTGGCGTTGGGTGGAAACTGGGAGCCCTATGCTCCCAGGCTAAAATGCAAGGGCGCGGAGGAGATTTTCTCCGTACGTGCGGTACGCAGGCCCACCCGTGTGTGGATACGCCCTGGTGCCCATGAAACAAATCCCCAGGTATGGGTGAAATACCAAGACTAGACATCCCAACGGCGGAACTGGCGGAAGAGGAGAGTGAACTCCCAACGGCAGCGAAGGCGGAAGAGGACGTCTAGTCACCCATCCCAACGGTCAGACAGGCGGACGAGGAGCTTGCTCCCAACGGCTGGCTGGGCGGACGAGGATACTCCATGTTACTGCTGCTTCCACAAGCGCTGGGTAGGAACGACTCGTTAGCCAAGGTAGGCAGCATTCCTAGGAGAAGGAAAACTCTGAAGACAAACCTGGGGGGTTGGACCCATTAGCTGAAACCCCCATGTCACCCCCATGTCACATCCAACTTGCTAGGGGAACACATCCGGCAGAGGTGGCAACAGGACAGATATGCCCACAACCTGGCACCGAAGGCGAATACAACAGCAGACTGGACAGCTCAGGGCGTCAGCATGGATGCGGAAGATGCGACGGCCATCCAGAAAACGGGTAGATTGAACTCGGCAGCCCGGTAAAGCAATCAATCTAGGAGAGCGAACACTCTGATATAAAAACAAGCTGAAGTCGAATGTGCTGGGCCTGACTTGTCAGGCGCGTAACGGCAGCACAACGCATCTACGCTCACATGACAGACAAATCTGAGCGAACGACGAAGAAGAAGAAGAAGAAACTCATGTATCACAAGTCCAGCGCTCTACCAACTGACCTACAGCGCTCCCAAATTATTTCTTTTTATCAGTTTTGTCAGTCAAGATATGGGGTTGGGGTTGGTACGGGAATAATTGTGAAGCAGACAATAAGGCAACAACTAATTTTGTTTACAGGTATTGTATCTGTATACAGTGAACTTAGCTGTGTTCAAGTTTAGTTATGTTCTGTCGAGCGAATATTTTTTAAATACGTTTTCACTACTAAAGGAGTGATAATTGTATGTGTACGCCCTCGAGAAACCTCGATCATTTTCTGAAAATGCACGTTGATAAGTACCGTTTTATGATAAAGTTATACTCTCCATTCATTTATCTACACAACCTAATGTTTCATTTATCATTTGTAGAGCTAAATATGTCAGTTGGGATCATGTTAAGAATCGCAGTGTTTTTCGCAAAATCGTACTTGACAACCTCCAGTAAAAAAAATTATAAAAAAAAGGTTAATACGGCTGCCACCTTTTTTCTTTGCACAGATGTGTCCATATTGCTTAGAGGAACCTGTGCACAAAATGTGTAATGTTTCTGTCGAGCGATTTGAACACACAAGTAACCCCTTAAGACACTGCTGTTTCCTACTTTCAATTCATAACCTTATGAGTTGTTCTTTGCTACTGGTCACAAGTGGGGGTCAGCTCAGACGGACGCATTTTTTCAATACGGTCTAGGGGAGAAACTGGTCACAAAGCACCCAGTACATGCCAGAGAGATAGGAGAATCGGCACAATCAAAGACAATAACAAAATCATTCAATAGATATGGAAATATTACGATTTACTGTAAAAATGCTAGCAAAAATGGCGTCCAAAAATGGGAACGCACACTTGGTGCGTCTTTGAAGACTTACCTCCCGTTCTGTGTTGTTGATAATAGTCGTGTTTGTGCTGTTTTTGTTGAAATAGTATCTAATAAAACTGATGCAGTTCTTGAAATGTTGCAAATTATTGTTGTCTTTGTGAAATGCGAGAGTGTTCTGAGGCGTAATCTGCATACGGCTGATGTCCCACATAGGGTACCCCACTTCGATCAGCGTATCACTCCAAATGAGCTTCATAGCAGAAAAGCAGATACACTACCAAAACACTGCATAACAGATCTACAAGTCTGAGCCAGAATCATTGAAATTTACTTTCTGTATAAAATATTGCAATCAAATTTGTTCACGCCGTCCCACAAATAACGCAGGTTACCCTCGCCTTCGATTCAAAGTAACTCCAATCTGACTGAATTACCATCGAAACGCAGATGACGAACTGATTCACCACACATTTGTGGTATTTTACACACAAATTTCAACTGTGTTGTTTCGCGATAAACAGCCATAAACAAACAAATGTGGCGCCGTCACGTCGCCTCGGAAGGAATAACGCAAGTGACCAAGACTTGTTTCCGATACCTGTCTGATTAAAATCATGGTTTTTTTTACAAATGACGGCTCTTTGGCAGATCTGGTCAGTTGGAAACTGTCTATGAATGTTTCATTTAATGTCAAATGCGTACATTCTTGTCGATATTGTTACCTTTGGGCTCATAAATTAAGTCAATCGTCGTGTTGTCCGAAAGTGACTTTTGTCAGCATAGAACTTACTGTGCTTTGATCATTGACTGAGAAGAATCTTCCGATGACACTAGTTCATTTCACTACGCGACTGCAGATCTGCAAGGAAACTTATGGCAGGGGAAATAAGCTTAACTGAAGACGAATAAGCGGAGTAACTGTTCTTCAACGGATTGCTCTCACTGATCTAAATATTTAGATCTTGTCGTCTGCTAGTCTGCTAGTATAAGTAGTCTTCGGTCGTGTGAAAGTCACATCTATTTCGACTGTGTGCATCGATCCGTGTAGTGAAATGTTGATCTTTGATGATTTGGCAACATAACTTCGCTAAATGTGCTTCGAGTGTATCTCCCCGTTAACCGCATTTGAAAACGTCTTTTAACAAGACCATGTTTCGACAGCCCAGACGGGGAGGATCCTCGATAGCTCACAGGGTATATAATGTTTTCCGCCGTTTTTTGAAGAATCCTTTCAAATTTGCTATTCCAAAAGTACCTTATGACACGACTCGAGTGGCAAAGAACATTCTCTGCAATTCCTGTCTGCGTGACTCAGTAACTTCCTTTTTATCTGACCGACACTGTGACCTCGGAACCTCCCCCCCTTCCTCACCATATAGCCTCATGTCAACAACATGCAACACTTTTTGTCAGTGTTCCTTCCTTATTTGTTTCTTACCATCACATGTGCCCCATCGGCATTCACTTCTTGCCCGAACCGTGCAAGACATTAACAGCAACCACTTTATTATCCATTCAAATGTTACATTCCAATGGAATATTGCCTTTGACACACCAAGCCGAAAGTATTATAGCTTGAACATTTCATGTCAGCTATACGGGCATTCAATGAAAAGACAAGAACACACAAACATCCCATACCATCTCCCCAGTTGCACTCCGGAGCAACATGAAATGTAAGCGGTTTCATGGTACTATCTGCCGTTAGACAAGAGAGATCGGCGATCCAGTTGCCGACTGAGGCGGAATCCATGATGAAGGTATACTTCAGGGTGTATAGCTCGTCGGTCTTGCTGACACAGCCGCATCCAAAGGTCCCTGCAGTGTAGGCGCCTTGGCAGATTCCTGGCGACGTGATGTGTTGGACAGTGCACCTTATCGACCTCTCCGGATCGCTCCGCCGGATCACCGAAAACCACGCCTCTCTGTTAGGATCCGTTTCACAGAGTGACGGGTAAAGTGAGCGATCGAGAGTCAAGGTTAGCGTGACATCCTGACCCAGCAGCCACTGCCTCGGGCACGTCAGATTTCCGCCGTCCTGTTGCCCTGTAGCTGAGAGAGAAGAAAGAGAGAACTGAACGTTATTTTAGAAAGTGCGAAGATGTGAGGCTGGGACTTTACCTTACAATCTGTTTTTGAAAACGATCAAAAACACTAATATAACAAGGAGAGTACGTGGTGAGTGAATGAATGCTTGCAAAATTCGAATAACAAGACTCACAATATAATGCATATTGAAAGCGCGAGCTTTACAAAAAAGATTAAAAAAAGCAAAGAAATTGACAATTTTCATGTTTTGCTGGTGATCAGGGTGTACAAGGCTTGCATCATGTCTGGAGGTCATCATTTCCTGACAACGCCTGGCTTGTTTTATCTATCAGTGGTAACATGCCTGGCTTGTTTTATCTATCACAGTATCAGTGGTAACATGTCTGGCTTGTTTTATCTATCAGTGGTAACATGTCTGGCTTGTTTTATTTACAGCGGTAACATGTCTGGCTTGTTTTATCTATCAGTGGTAACATGTCTGGCTTGTTTTATCTATCAGTGGTAAAATGTCTGGCTTGTTTTATCTATCAGTGGTAACATGCCTGACTTGTTTTATTTATCAGTGGTAACATGCGTGGCTTGTTTTATCTATCAGAGGTAATATGTCTGGCTTGTTTTATCTATCAGTGGTAACATGCCTGACTTGTTTTATTTACAGCGGTAACATGCCTGGCTTGTTTTATCTATCAGTGGTAACATGTCTGGCTTGTTTTATCTATCAGCGGTTACATGCCTGGCTTTTTTAAAATCTATCAGGGGTAACTAGTCTAGCTTGTTGTATCTATCAGCGGTAACATGCCTGGCTTGTTTTATCTATCAGTGGTAACATATCTCGCTTGTTTTATCTACAGCGGTAACATGCCTGGCTTGTTTTATCTATCAGTAGTAACATATCTGGCTTGTTTTATCTATCAGCGGTAACATGCCTGGCTTGTTTTATCTATCAACGGTTACATGCCTGGCTTGTTTTATCTACAGCGGTAATATATGCCTGGCTTGTTTTATCTTCAGCGGCAACATATGCCTGCCTTGTTTTAACTACAGCAGTAGCATATGCCTGGCTTGCTTTATCTACAGCGGTAACATATGCCTGGCTTGTTTTATCTACAGCGGTAACATATGCCTGGCTTTGTTTTATCTACAGCGGTAACATATGCCTGGCTTGTTTTTATCTACAGCGGTAACATGCCTGGCTTGTTTTAACTACAGTGGTAACATGCCTGGCTTGTTGTAACTACAGCGGTAACATATGCCTGGCTTGTTTTTATCTACAGCGGTAACATGCCTGGCTTGTTTTATCTATCAACGGTTACATACCTGGCTTGTTTTATCTACAGCGGTAATATATGCCTGGCTTGTTTTATCTTCAGCGGCAACATATGCCTGGCTTGTTTTAACTACAGCAGTAGCATATGCCTGGCTTGTTTTATCTACAGCGGTAACATATGCCTGGCTTGTTTTATCTACAGCGGTAACATATGCCTGGCTTTGTTTTATCTACAGCGGTAACATATGCCTGGCTTTGTTTTATCTACAGCGGTAACATATGCCTGGCTTGTTTTTATCTACAGCGGTAACATGCCTGGCTTGTTTTAACTACAGCGGTAACATACCTGGCTTGTTTTAACTACAGCGGTAAAATACCTCGCTTGTTTTATCTACAGCGGTAACATATGCCTGGCTTGTTTTAACTACAGCGGTAACATATGCCTGGCTTTGTTTCATCTACAGCGGTAACATATGCCTGGCTTGTTTTTATCTACAGCGGTAACATGCCTGGCTTGTTTTAACTACAGCGGTAACATGCCTGGCTTGTTTTAACTACAGCGGTAAAATACCTCGCTTGTTTTAACTACAGCGGTAACATTCCTTGCTTGTTTGATCTACGTATTCTTCCATTAGAGAAAGAACAAAAGGACTCTGGTTCCATACAGATCTCTCTTACAATGATTGTATCGCTACAATTTAACCTGCCCTTGCGACCTCTCTACGACCTCTCTACGACCTCTCTACGACGACCGCCCTAAACGATCCCTGACAAAACTTTCTTCTATATAATTCTCCTTTCCATTGCGACCGCCCTAAACGATCCCTGACAAACCTTTCTTCTATATAATTCTCCTTTCCATTGCGACCGCCCAAAACGATCCCTGACAAACCTTTCTTCTATATAATTCTCCTTTCCATTGCGACCGCCTGTAAAATAAACTGTTTACGTCCGACAGAAAACATGTTCAATTTTTTCTTGCATCTGTGTTTCTTGACCAGTACTCTCCACACTTCACATTGATCCCCCGGAGGGTTTTTATGGAGATGTGTTTAGAGGTCTTACTTTAAATCTTGTAATAAGGCTAGCTATCTGCAGCACCTTGTGTTTTCTGTGTGCGTATGCGCGTATACAAGGGTGTGTGTGTGTGTGTGTGTGCGTGTGTGTGTGGTGTGTGTGTGTGTGTGTGTGTGTGTGTGTGTATGTGTGTGTTATGTGTGTGTGTGTCAGTGTTTGTGTGGGTGTCAGTGTGTGTGTGTGTGTGTGTGTGTGTGAGCGTACGTGCGTGCATGCGTGCGTGCGTGCGTGTGTGTGTGTGTATTTGTGTTTGTGTGTCTGTGTGCGTGTGCGTGCGTGTGTGCCGTTTTGTTCATATCCAGTGGGGCAGGAGAGGAATGGGAAACCGCACTGGGGGCTGGGGTAGTAAATATGAGACAGCCGGTTTGACGTGCTGTGACAAAACGTAACACTTTAGCTAAAAGCAGCGTGGTACTTACCATTCAAAACAAGAAAGCCTAAGATGAAAACACCTAGTATTTTTCTTTCCATCATTTTCTTGCTTCCTGTTCATATTCCGCTGAACACACGCTGGAGCAAACTAAGAACACAATCAGAGATTGCATTTCAACACCTAATACGTTCAGCCCTGCGAAGTCGCTCTTATTCTTGTCAAAGAAAGATTCACATACTGCGTGATAGCAGCCATTGCAGACGCTTTGCCGGGATACACCCATGTCGTCACCTGCATGACGTCATTGTACACTTATGGAACGTTCTGTAAAGGGATCCCGTCAGTCAGCCGCAAGCTGTCCGGGAGTTCACGAACTTGCAGGGCCGGACTAGGGGGGGGGGAGGGGGGTTACAGGGGTATTGCAACCCCCACCCCCCTTGGTTAAGCATGTACCTCCCAAAAGCTTTTTTTGTGGGGGAGGGAGGGGGGGGTTGCATCTGGATCATCATGTCCGAGGAGAAATCGCACCTCTCACCCCCTCCAATTATTTTTTTAACCCTTTTCGTTCAAGGAGAGGTTTCCTTTCCCTCCAGAAACATCAAACAACGTTCAGCTTCCCACCGAGGGGGCTTCGCCCCCTGGACCCACACCAAGGGGCTTCGTCCCCTGGACCCCCTAGTACTGACCTAGTCCGGCCCTGGAACCAGCATAATCACGGTGTTGGAGACGTTCCATGCGTGACAATTTTGTGGCGGTAGTGTTCCAGCTCTGAGAGCAACCTTTTTCGCAATCGGCGAGGATTATTGTGATTCTTGGACAATCGTGTGCCTGTGCTGGACTTGCAGGAAGACAAACAGCGTCGGAACGGTATACGTATGGCATTCTATTTGTCAAATAATTATTTGGATACTTTTTCATGTTTTTTTCCACCAGTTTTAGCTAAATAATCATTATTTAGAAGCTCATGTGCTAAAAAAGTAATTGTTTATAAACAATGTAAAACAATTCTAAAATACATTTTTTGTTTACGTAAACCATTCATTATTTACCTAAACAATTCATTGTTTACGTAAATAATTCATTGTTTACGCAAATAATGATTTATTTAGCAACATTGCTGATTGTTTACAAACAATGTAAAATACGTCTAAATAATATATTGTTTACGGAAAACAATATATTATTTATGAATGAATTGTTTAGGGAAAGCAGTTTTCATTATTTAGGGGAATCAAGAATTGACTTCTAAGCTTCATTTTTTTTCTTTGTGTATATACTATAATTCAATGCAAGGTATCTCCAAACATTATTTATCAGAAAATGTTCGTACCGTAACGTAAGACCATAAACCTGTCATGTTGCCCTCGGACATTGAGGGTATTATCTCTCTGAGGGTGGCAGGTTACCATGGAATACGTCGCTTGTCATTGCTATTACAGTGTTCTAGATGATCGAAAGTGTAGCAAAGACCTGTACGCGTACGTGTAGATATTGCGTCACCCGTGACTACCTTTTTTTCTCGAATGTTCCACACCATACTTTGTTTTTCTCCCACCAAGACTGCAGATCTCGGCAAACGCGTGACGTAAAAACTAGATTTGATGACGTTACCCGTACACGTTCCCGTACACGTGCTGAAAAGTGACACATCTTAATACTGCCATGGTTCGTTTTCCTGCATGCGTGTACCTGTGTACCAACTTGTGACACTTCCACTGTGAGTGTTGGGTTTGTTGAGTGTGCACACTAGTGCAGTCTCACTGGGGTGGTCGGACACCGTTTTTTTTCTGCTCAGAATGATCAGTAATGACCAGGGAACAAATTCATTACCAATCGTTTGAGATGAATTCATTTTTACAAAAGAGAATTAGCTAGCAGCTGAGCTATGTCCCAATAGCCACAGACACGCCATCGAGAAGAAGGACAGCCCCCATAGCATAGGAACCTCCCACTAAAGACGGTGTGCACTGCAACAGACGATGTTCGGAAATAGCTCTGTCTATATGTATGAGTTGTGGAAGAGTGAATACTCTTATCTGTTGTGAGTCAAACCTTCTCACGTGACAGGCCAGTCACTAGCAAGGGGTGTGTATGAAAC
>NC_090252.1:16141078-16146078 GCF_037325665.1 Littorina saxatilis | reverse complement strand
GCAATTTCTCTTTTAGAGATTAATAAAGTTATTGTATTGTATTGTATTGTATGAAAAAGCATAAACTTATTGTGAACCAAACAGTACGTACCAACGAAAGCTAAACACACAAACACACACGCGCACTAACACAGATTGAATGCAAAGCGCAAACGAACACGGAGGATTTGTGTAGGTCAGGTCGTGGGAAAGTCCACCCGAAATGTTCCACAGGGGAGCTGGTGGTGTTTGTATTGTTTATTTTCTCATAGTGATGTTGATGGTTTTTACAGTGCCGTTTTGAAAGAATATTTTCCGAATTTGGGGCACACTTTTGACTTTTGGTTTGTTTATCTCGTCGAAGTAACATTCGAGTGTTTCTAAATCAAAACCTTCCAACACCGCTGGTGCAGATTAGACCTGCCTGACTGTCTGCGTGCGTGTTAGAGCTGAAGACGAAGCCTAAATCGCCAAAGCGTTACCGATCTGTAGGTCCTGAGCATCGGATGTACGTTGATACGTGGTGAGATCCGCACGGAACTGCCTATGCAACTTTTCCTTGTCGCAGGTGAAAGGTTCGATCTTTTCTTTGAAATTTCGTCATCTGTGTACGTAGCAAAGTGTTTCGCCATTTTCGGTTTTCGTTGCAGACGACGATAGTGAAAGTAGTACCTATGGTTTTGTTTTGACCTTTCGTATTCAGGGTTCTTAATTGAAGCTTGGTAAAGGGAGCTTGTCGTGTAAGTGGAAAGTTGACGAAGCTTTTGAAAACAGAAATTGAATGAAGAAGAAGATGTGGCTTTCAGTTATATACAGGAGAACGGGGTTGGTGTTATTCTTGTTTCCGTCAAATACGAAGTACACAGATAAAACGTGGTTGACTGACCAAGGCCTGTTGGCACACTATTCAGAATGCACAACAAAATGTAACAACACTCTGATACCCATTTCTCTACGTTCGTGATCACTTGAAATGAATACTGAAAACATAAGTGTTTAAGGTAGTGACTGCATGTATGTGAAGGTACACATTTTCAGAAATAAATGCATGCTCAAAATATTTGATTTCGGCATCAAAGCGTGTAACATACAATCTTGCACACGTTTGCTTTAGTAGTGGCAAAGAAGGAATGCGTGTGACATTGTTTGATATGCTACTCTGACATCAACATCAACATACCTATATATGTTTCATACAATACCCGCTATTACGAGTTAGTCGTGTGACAGAGAGTTTTCTTGCACACGAGACTGTAGATGTCTCACGACGGTGTAGCCGAAGTGAGACAGCAGTCGTGAGACATCTACAGTCTCGTCAGTGTGCAAGAAAACTCTCTGTCACACGACTAACTCGTAATAGCGATTATGTCTCACAGCATAGGCATAGAAAGACAGAAATGAGTGTTTAGGGACGAAATGACAGGCTTAAAACAAGACTGAACAACACAATTGCCCTTTTACACATACCCTACACACGCATGCGCGCAGAAAATAGATTCAATGCGATTCGTGTCTTTTCTGGTTGAATGCATTCAACAAAGTATCAACCAACGTTTCTGAATCTGTCAATGAAAATAAGTTAAACTTATTTTGAACCAAACAGCACATACCAACAAAAGCTAAACACACAAACACACACGCGCACTAACACAGATTGAATGCAAAGCGCGAACGAACACGGGTGCTTTTTGTAGGTCAGGTCGTGGGAAAGTCCACCCGAAATGTTCCACAGGGGAACTGGTTGTGTTTGTATTGTTTATTTTCTCACAGTAATGTTGATGGTTTTTACAGTGCCGTTTTGAAAGAATATTTTCCGAATTTGGGGCACACTTTTGACTTTTGGTTTGTTTATCTTGTCGAAGTGACATTCGAGTGTTTCTAAATCAAAACCTTCCAACACCGCTGGTGCAGATTAGACCTGCCTGACTGTCTGCGTGCGTGTTAGAGCTGAAGACGAAGCTTCAATCGCCAAAGCGTCACCTATCTGTAGGTTCTGAGCATCGGATGAACGTTGATACCTGGTGAGATCCGCACGGAACTGTCCATGCAACTGTTCCTGGTCACAGGTGTTAGGTTTGATCTTTTCTTTGAAATTCCGTCCTCTGTGTACGTAGCAAAGTGTTTCGCCATTTTCGGTTTTCGTTGCAGACGACGATAGTGAAAGTAGTACCTATGGTTTTGTTTTGACCTGTCGTATTCAGGGTTCTTTATTGAAGCTTGGTAAAGGGAGCTTGTCGTGTAAGTGGAAAGTTGACGAAGCTTTTGAAAATAGAAATTGAATGAAGAAGATGTGGCTTTCAGTTATATACAGGAGAACGGGGTTGGTGTTATTTTTTTTCCGTCAAATACGAAGTACACAGATAAAACGTGGTTGACTGACCAAGGCCTGAATGCACAACAAAATGTCACAACACTTTGATACCCATGTTCTACGTTCGTGATCACCTGAAATGAATACTGAAAACATAAGTGTTTACGGTAGTGACTGAATGTATGTGAAGGTAAACATTTTCAGAAATGAATGCATGATCAAAATATTTGATTTCGGCATCAAAGCGTGTAACATACAATCTTGCACACGTTTGCTTTAGTAGTGGCAAAGAAGGAATGCGTGTGAGATAACACAAATGTGGGCGCGCATACATGGGTCAATGCCAGCAGTGGATTTCATTCAGCGTCCCACAAATGGGACAGTGGGTTTATATGAGTTAACTGATTGTTGTCATAGAGCTTCATATTTGCCTCTGAAATGTGTTTAAAAGGTGACTAGTTGACGATAACATTAATGTTATTGTTATTTATGATAAACCATAATATTCATCGAAAACCATAAACAAAATAGTTTTGGGCTATTACCTGGAGAAATGTGTATGTAAAGTATCAGGAAGATATATTGAGAATATCTGGGAATCGCTTCACAGACACACATACATACAGTCAGAACTTGACTTTTAGTAAACAAACAGATTGCAACAGCTGTCGTACTCCAACTAAACCATTCATTCCCGTTTCATTTCATTCGAACTGTCCAAGTCAAGTCAAACAGTTTATTTACCAAATGCAAAGCACAGGATTTTGTTATGGTGTATGCATAAAACTTCACACTCCTTCCACACGCATATATCCTAATAAATATGTACAGATAAAGTGTTCAATTTCACTGGGCCTATTTACGTGTGTATACCAACCAGACAGTCCATGCCATTATGTTATTGTAAGTGAGTGGTTCGGTGAGTTAAGTGTCGTGTAATAATTCCGTTTTTGTGTTATTACATTTGACCTTTTGTTTAAACACTCATTTTTGCACTGTCATTTTTTGTTCCATCTAAACGTGTGAACATGCGATACGAAGCGGCGCGTTAAACCATGATTGGTCTTGGGCATGCTGCGTCAATGCGTACTCTGCATCATGCAAAAGGGCAAACAACTAACATCTGTTTTTTCTAGTGTATTTAACGGCGTTCGTTTAGAGCTGCCTCACCATTCTTCACTTCGACTTCACGCAGCGATCGCATTTTTGTACAAGACTGATGCTCCACTGCTGTGAGTATGTCTTTGCCCCTGCATATGAAGTAAATTGATGTAATCACTATGGTGACCACTGTAGCTGTGTTTTAGACATGAGACATGTGTCTTGGTTATACTTTAAAAGTATAATGCTGTTGTTAGAATGATGATGCTAAATTTGCAGCAGATAGTGTTGTACACATGTTGTAAAGTTGTAAAATAACGGTGGGGCTGTATAGAGACGTAACCTCTTAGATGACGCTGAAACTGTAGCGGTGGTTTCATTATCATTGGCGGAGCGTAGTCTCGTGATACGATACTTGATGCGCCGTGTGTCACTTTGTGGATATGTTGCAACGCCTTGTGCGACTGACGAGCCGGACAGTCTCATAGACACAGACACACGGAGAAGTTCTTAGAATTAGTGTTTGAGCGTTCTCAATTTTCAAATCTGAATGTTGTGTTTGGTAGTCATGGCAGACCGTAATTCTCTCCAACGTACATTGTGTGTGTTTCTGTTATGCGAAGCGTTTTAACCCTGTATGGCGCGGAATGCGCATGCGTTAGCTGGACTGTAGGGTTGACTTCATCATTCAAACAGTCTTAATCTGCTTTGATGAATGGGTAAATATGAAAAATAAATACATAATGATGACGACCGCAGGTCCGGTGTAACACGAGAAAATTACTCCCACGAGATTTTTACTCCGGAGTAAACATTTCGTACGAAAAATTTACTCCCTTTACGAAAAAAGCACTCCCCCATTGCACGAGAAAATTACTCCCCAAGACAGGTGAGTTCCGAGTAAACATTTTGTACAAAAATGTTACTCCCCTGACGAATAAATAACGAATAAATTACTTCACCCCAACACGAGCAATTTAACTTCCCATGCCAGGTGTACGAAATTTTTACTCCCTTGTCCCCTGTTAGTCTTGGTGGTGGAAGGCGTGGAAGGAGGGTAGCGCGACATTCGTGTGCGCGAGATCACTTATTGGCATTATCCCTTCGCCCGCATCCCATTTTTGCGTACGAGATTTTTACTGGAAGTAAAAAAAATGGGGAGTACAAATTTCGTGGAGGGAGTAATTTTTTCGTGCCTGGGGGAGTTCTTTTCTCGTACGAAAAGTGTACTCGGAGTAAGAATTTCGTACGAAATATTTACTCCGGAGTACATTTTTCGTGGAGTAAAAAGTTCGTGTTACACCGGTCTCCTGACAGGAGAGCTGGGCGATGCAAACTGGTTCGCTGATTAAACTTGAGTTAATTATTTGGCATAATTTCGGAGCAGCTTCTAAATTACAGAACAGCGAATGTCCCAGAAACTTTCCAAAATTGCGCCTTTGGTATACTATCGTTAAGGGCTGGCAGAAAGCCTGACAGGTCACGCGGCAGTGAGTTATGAGCTGTCCCTTTTTCCACAGCATTAAGATGCCTGCACCTGTCAGTCTGTTGAATGCCCTGCTTCACTGTCTGTCTCCAGCAGTCACAGGCTATCGTGGTCTCTTCTGTC
>NC_090252.1:16131078-16133578 GCF_037325665.1 Littorina saxatilis | reverse complement strand
TTAAATTAAAAAAAATCCTACCATTAATTTACTCTTTTAGAGAGACTGAGGCGGTCTAACACAAATATTCAACAGAACAAGGCAGTAGAAAACAAACACTCAACAGAACAAGGCGGTATGACACACACTCTGTAGAAAGACTTGGGATACAATCTTTTTTTCTTTTTTTTTTCTCACTCAATCATGTAGGGTTAGGGTTAGGGTTAGGGTTAGGGTTAGGTTTAACTTTTTTTCATTTTTATTTTCCTTTTTTTCTTCTTTTTTAAATGCGAGGAGCATCCTTCTTCATAGTTTGTTTTCTTTTCTTAATAAAATTCTGATATTTTTAAGTACATGATAAATAAACAAATATTACAATCACTAGTAAAATGTCAAAAATCATACCATAAATGGACTTTTAAGGTTTAACTCCCATTACAGACCTATGAAGAAGGATGCTTCCCGCTTTTACGAAAGAAAAAAACCCAAGTAAAACTTAACATAACCCTAATTCTAACCCTAACCCTAACCCTAACCCTAACCCTGCATGCAACTGAGAAAAAAAATAAAATTCTATCCTGAGTCTTTCTACAGAGTGTGTGTGTCATACAGCCTTGTTCTGTTGAGTGTTTGTGTTAGACCGCCTCAGTCTCTCTAAGAGAGTAAAGTGATGGTATGATTTTTTTAAATTTTTAATTTTTATTTAAATGTTATATGATTAATATTATATTCGTTTATCTATCATGTTATTGAAAATTTTAGAATTTGATTAAGAAAAGAAAAATACCTAATGTTTGTGTTCTACCGCCTTGTTTTGTTGAGTGTTTTTGTTAAATTGCCTCAGTCTGTAAGAAAGTAAATTAATTTAAGTACTGAATTTTTTTTCTTTATTTAAATGTTATGATTTATGTGATATCGGTTTATCTATCATGTTATTGAAAATAGGAGAATTTGATTAAGAAAAGAAAAATACCTATGAAGAAGGAGAAAGAGTAAACAATAAGGGTTGTACTCATACTTGTAGCAGACTGAATGCAACTGAGATAGACAAACAAAATTAACAAAATTAAAAATTAAACAAAATCAGCAAAAAATTCCCACGATTGCAGCTTGTTATTACTCGTTCAGTTGAGTGTTTGTGTTAGACCGCCTCAGCCTCTCAGTTGAGTGTGTGTGTCATACAGTCTTGTTCTGTTGAATGATTGTGTTAGACCGCCTCAGTCTCTCTACAAAGTGTGTATGTCCTACCGCCTTGTCTCTCTGTTGAGTTTGTTTGTCAAACCGCCTTGTTCTGTTGAGTTTGTTTGTCAAACGGCCTTGTTCTGTTGAGTGTTTGTGTTAGACCGCCTCAGTCTCTCTGTAGAGTGTGTCACAGTCATACCACCTTGTTCTGTTGAGTGTGTGTGTGTCATTCCGCCTTGTTCTGTACAGTGTTTGTGTTAGACCGCCTCAGTCTCTCTGTTGAGTGTGTGTGTCATACAACCTTGTTCTGTTGAGTGTTAATGTGTTATACCGCCTTGTTCTGTTGAGTGTTTTTATGTTAGACTGCCTTGTTCTGTTGAGAGTGTGTGTGTCATACTGCCTTGTTCTGTTGAGTGTGTGTTTTATATCGCCTTGTTCTGTTGAGTGTTTGTGTTATACCGCCTCAGTCTCTCTACAGATTGTGTGTGTCATACCGCCTTGTTCTGTTGAATGTTAATGCTATACTGCCTCAGTTAATCTACAGATTGTGTATGTCATACCGCCTTGTTCAATTGAATGTTTGTGTTATACCGCCTCAGTCTCTCTACAGATTATGTGTGTCATACCACCTTGTTCTGTTGAGTGTTTGTGTTATACCACCTTGTTCTGTTGAATGTTTATGTTATACCGCCTCAGTCTCTCTACAGATTGTGTGTGTCATACCGCCTTGTTCAATTGAATGTTTATGTTATACCACCTCAGTCTCTCTACAGATTGTGTGTGTCATACCGCCTTGTTCTGTTGAGTCGGTTTGTGTTATACCGCTTTGTTCTGTTGAATGTTTATGTTATACCGCCTCAGTCTTGCTACAGATTGTGTGTGTCATACAGCCTTGTTCTGTTGAGTGTTTGTGTTATACTGCCTTGTTCTGTTGAGTGTTTGTGTTATACCGCCTTGTTCTGTTGAGTGTTTGTGTTATACCGCCTTGTTCTGTTGAGTGCCGGTTTGTGCTATACCACCTTAATTGTTCTGTTGAATGTTTATGTTATACCGCCTCAGTCTCTCTACATATTGTGTGTGTCATACCGCCTTGTTCTGTTGAGTGTTTGTGTTATACCGCCTTGCCGGTTCTGTTGAGTGTTTTTGTTATACCGCCTTAATTGTTCTGTTAAGTGTTTGTACGTGTCACACCGCCTTGTTCTGTTGTGTGTTTGTGTTATACCGCCTTGTTCTGTTGAATGTTTATGTTATACCGCCTTGGTCTCTCTACATATTGTGTGTGTCATACAGCCTGGTTCTGTTGAATGGCAGTGTGTTTTATACCGCCTTATTCTGAAGT
>NC_090252.1:16108578-16126078 GCF_037325665.1 Littorina saxatilis | reverse complement strand
AAGCGCATACAGCGATTATATAGTAGCAAGTTGCACTAAACATTTGAACAAAATGCATTTTGTTCAAATGTTAACAGCACAGCACCAAGTTTTGCATAAGTGCACAACAGCACTGACCATTTCACAAAAGTGCATAACAGCTGTGACAATTTTACAAAAGTGCATTGACCATTTCAGGCAGATGGCTAACATGCAGATTTCGCTTTTGTCTGTCTTTCTTTGAAAAGTAGGCATGTTCAAGATCGATGAAGTCATGAGCAATTGGGTTAGATGACAGAAAAGATTCAAAAACGTCAGATTCAGTTAGATGACAGAAAAGATTCAAACACGTCAGATTCAGTGTTTTGGGCACTGTTGAACAGGAACATTCTCTCCTGTTCAACAAATGTGGGTTCAATTCAAAAGCAACATTGTCACAGATAGGCTGGTGTTACATTTCTGTAAAGTTTCAAAAACATCTTCCATGTTTTGGTTACTGTTGAACAGAGGCATATTTTCCTGTTCAAAAAAGTCTGACACAAATTGTCGTAGTTGTGGGTTAAGGTTCGATCTATACTGTCCTTCAAACGAGTCGTAGAACCGTCATTGTCACAGATAGTGTTACATTTCTGTTTTACATTCAAACGAGTCGTAGAAGTAGTAGTACATTTGCGTTTGGTTGTTTTTCCTTTTAGATTCCTGTCACTCATACTAGCAGTATTGATTGAGGTACATAAATCTGTTGATGTACAGGGATGACTTGTTTGTAATGAATCCTTGTTTCCTCCACATTGAGTTTGCATTGCAGTTGGACAGAAATGAACAGGTGTTAATTGATAAACACATTGATAATGGCTTTTGAGAAAATCAATCAATTCTGCAAAGGAATTAACTTGATGACATCAAAACTGCAGTGCCATTTGAAGAATGGTTACCATTTCTGTTTCTTTGATGGGAATCAAACAAATAAAAACATTGACTATCCAAGTTACCATGAATGGCAATAGTTGACTCCTGAAAAGTAGCAAGGATATAATTTGAGACGATAAACGCCTGATGCAATCCCTCCTCAAGGTCAGTCAACTCAAAGCCTTCATCATTCGCAACATCAGTAGGCAACACAGCGGGATTCGTATGTCCAGAAATCATGTCGAAAAAATATTACATTTCAAAAGCATGTCCAACCACAGTTGTTGGCAAGTGTTCGTGTCCGAAGTAGCCTTCAGTGTGTGTATATGTATTCATGTGACAGAGAACGTGACCTCATTGTTCAATCCTCTCTCTCTCTTCTTTCTCATTCGAACGCACACACGCAAGAACGTAGCCTACGCACGCATGCACGCGCACGCACACACACACACACACACACACACACACACACCCCCCGCTGACGCACACGGCAAACCACGCACACACACACTGACTGTCGGCAAGCATCTCTTTTTGTTTTCTTTACCTTTGTTTATTGTGTTTTCGATATTTGTGTTTATTTTTGGCTTATCTGTTTTATTTTAATGTTTGCTATCCACATCGTGTGATAAATGTTTCTTCTCAGTCTCCGAGTCAGTTTAGTTTCTGCACGCCGCTTTGGTACTCCTTGTTTTTCTAACTGGTGTATTGTGCGCGACTGATTTGCGGATTTATTTTTATTCCTTTCATATGCAGTTGAAGTGTTGTGGGTGTTATTGTCTGTATATGCTATGTTGCGTCTGTGTATGCCTACAAGAATTTTGGGTGTAATGTGCCTGTGGTCTGCTCGCAGTCGAGCACAGAAAACATGGCGGCGCCCTGTGGCAAATTCGTAAAAAGTCTTCCCGACCGCAGATACCAGCGTCGTCCGCGACGCTGGAATAAATACCTGATTGTCTAAAATATGTTTGTTTTTGACAGCAGGGTAAATTGAAGTTTGTTTTGCATTATATTCAAGCAACTATGTAAGCTTAAAGGCAAACATTGGCGAACTGTATCACTGGGCGAAAAGTGGCGTTTTGTATCTTACAAAACTACTCAAAATCCCAACAAAACTTCAAGTTTCAATGGGTTTATTACATTTTGGTGTTCACGACAACGCCAGATTTTGATTGGATTTTGTTGAAGTTATCGCAGCGAAATTGCCTGGAATTTCAGCGCGTTTTGCGACGGTCAAAACATCATGTTAAACCATGTTACAGCATGTCTGTAACATGCAAAAATTCCAAGTTTTGATGGCATTAAAGCTTTGGTTTAACGCCAAGTAACATCATGTTATCGTAGACTTAACTTGCAAAACTGCTTGTTTTGGTGGTGTTACAGCTTGCTTGTAATGTGATTAACATCATGTTATCGTAGACTTAACTTGCAAAACTGCTTGTTTTGGTGGTGTTACAGCTTGCTTGTAATGTGATTAACATCATGTTATCGTAGACTTAACTTGCAAAACTGCTTGTTTTGGTGGTGTTACAGCTTGCTTGTAATGTGATTAACATCATGTTATTGCTGGTATAACATGCAAAACCCCATGTTATGTTGGTGTTAAAGCTTGCTCAAATGCCTATTAACTCCATGTTATGTTGGTGTTAAAGCTTGCTCAAATGCCTATTAACACCATTTTAGTTGGTGTAAGGCTTGATTATTAATGTAAAAAAACACCATGTTATGACGTTCACATAATTGTTTTCCACTGGATGGAATTTTGTGGAAAAGAAAGCATGTTGTTTGGGAATTGTGTGCGGGTTTCATGCTTGGATATTGCACTATGCTGACTTGTCACAGGTCAATTTACATTTAACAATATTAGTTTTCAAATGCATCATCCTTCACACATTATGTAAACATCTTTAACATTAACACTTTGGTTGTAAAATGATTGCACTTTATTCAAACAGGAAAAAAACAAAAATGCTGATTCACAATGTACAATAGCAAAGGACTATTTTGAGTGGAGACAGTGTTCATCCACACTATAGATGCCCTGTGAAAACATTGGCCATAGATATGTGAATTACTTCCCTTGGGTATGAACATTTATGAATGATTAAATGGGTGAAAGAAGGCCACACAAAATGAAAATCAGTAAATAACAAAATCACTTCCCTTGTGAGTAAGAACAGTCATACCATGTTCCAACTTTTTGCTAAAAATTCGCCCACAATGTGACCTTCAAAGTTAACAAGAAGAGCAAACGCTCGATCGAGTCACTTTCGCAGTTCTGAATATTATATGAGGCATCAGATGGACAGGAAGAAATTGCTATTCACAACACAATGAGTCACGTTCACATAAAATTTGAGCCCGGTCACTTTTATAGTTTCCGAGAAAAGCCCAACGTTAAGTTGTGTGTTGCCGAACAGAAAAGGCTAGTTATCTCCCTTGTTTTTCTGATAACGTTCGTAAAAGGCTACAGATGTAAATACTTTGATGTAAAGAATAATCCTACAAAGTTTCAATCACATCCGATGAACTTTGTCAAAGATATAAAATGTCTAATTTTTCCTTTGACGCTGACCTGTGACCTTGAAAAAGGTCAAAGGTCAACGAAACCATCGTTAAAGTGTAGAGGTCATTGGAGGTCACGACTAAACAAAATATGAGCCCGATCGCTTTGATAGTTTCCGAGAAAAGTCCAACGTTAAGGTGGTGTCTACGGACGGCCGGCCGGACGGCCGGCCGGCCGGCCGGACAGACTAACACTGACCGATTACATAGAGTCACTTTTTCTCAAGTGACTCAAAAAGGGGTAACTGAACTTCATGTTTGGATGTCATGGAGTCATGGAGTCCAACATGAAGAAATGTATAAGAACACAAGAATGTATGAATGACAAAGAACAAATGTTTATTTTTGAATGTTTTATGTATGTTATTATTACGGACACAAAAGCTCAGCAATGCAATTTCTCTTTTAGAGATTAATAAAGTTATTGTATTGTATTGTATGTCAGTAAATTTTGAAAGCCCTAGATTCATAAACATCTGAAAACTGCTCAACGTCTTTGCATCACGGCACATTAATAAAAGTAAGAGTTAGTAAGACTGGCCTAACTGCTATGGTGAGGCAGTAATAACTCGTTGATGAAGAATTATTTGAATTCTGAATTTCGAACAAACAAATACAGTGTCCTTCCAAACCCCCTTTTCAGGCCTCCAAGAATAAAAAAATAAGCTGGTCTTAAAAAGGAGGAAATCTGCTTAATATGTAGGTAAATGTACAACAGGTTGTGAACAGAAAATCCAAAAATGTAAGGTCTGAAAAGCGGGGAAGTTTGAAAAGGGGGGAGGGGGGGACCTAAAATGTGACGATCATAACAACCATAATTTATCTAACAAAGTTCATTCTGAAATCTTCTTCAGCGTTTGATTATGGAGAGACTAAATCCTCAGTTCAGATGTGGTCTTAACTCCTTGTCTCCCAGGTACACACAGTCACTATGTACATTGCATCTGTTATCATTCGGCACATATCCGCATCCTGCTTAGACTGTTAGCTTCAGTCACTTCCTGTAACGTTGATCTAACGCCAGGATTCTAGCCTGTTGATACAGTTTCTACAATTCTGAGTGACCTGCTGCAGCACAGCTGGTCTCGGCTTAAAAAATCTTGGTCAACATAGATGGGGTACAAAGTGTTAAAATAAAGCGTCCTTCCAAAGTTGATGACAGGTCCCCAGAGTATTCACAAAATTATATGGTACTGGAACTGGAAGCCTTGCACGGCGACGAAAAAGATGTCCACGCCTACATGAAGAAGCATCCTTCACGGCTTCAGCGGAAACAGTCGGCTGGGGATGAGGACAGCACCTATGTAAAAAATATAGACAAGAACAAAAATATATGTCAATGGGAAAACAAAGAAACAAGTAGAGAAGGACCTCCCCACCTTTACACAGTGAAAATGAAAAACACATGTGAATGTACTTATGTTTTAAATCTCCCCCCCCCCCCTCCCCCCATTAAGACCAATTATCCAAGATATTTTTCAGTCCTCAAAGGAGAATTTCACTGTTCTCACGGAACCCTGAAGAAAACTGAGCTGTGCTAATATATTATATAACTGCAAACATCCCTCAAATTCAATATTGCAAGCCACTATACATTCCTCATAAAGGCACTTCATGCTCACGTGTGAAAACTAACATAAGTTTACAAGTGTGTATCTACTTATAATAATAATAATAATAACGGGCATTTATAAAGCGCCTTATCAGAAGTTCAAAGCGCGTGACAACAATACGTGTATAAAAAATTCATACAATCACTGTCAGATTCAAACAACACATCATGCACATCTCACATCCCCAGACTCTATGCTAAGGCCAAAAAAAAAGAAGTCTGTTTACGGTATCCCGACCGACCCTATTTTTTGGCGCAACCCTAGACTTTTTTTTGGCATTTGGAAAAAAAAGAAAAAAAATCAAAATTTTAAAACAAAGTTTGTTTTTTGGCAAAATAATTTGATGTTTTTTTGAGAAAAAAAAAATCCCGACCTACCGACCCTATTTTTTGGGCCGATGTTACCGTAAACAGACTATTTTTTGTTTGGCCTAAGGAACTATCCGTAATGTTGTTGGAACAAGTGAGTTTTCAAATTGGACTTAAAAGATGAAATGTATGGAGAGTGACGTAATAGAAAGGGGAGTGAATTCCATAACTGAGGGCCATGATATGAAAACGTGCGGAAGCCATGAGCCTTGCGTTTAAAGCAACCTTGACGGAGAAGTCGAGTATCAGCAGAAGAATGAAGGGTGCGAGAGGGAGTGTAGAGGGAGACCAGTTCCGAAAGATAGGCAGGTGCCGATTCAGAGATGATCTTGTAGCAGAAGCAGGCAGCTTTATACCTAATACGTTGAGACACAGGAAGCCAGTGAAGTTCTTTCATGAGAGGAGTGCTGCAGAGTGTTGTACTTTTTGCAAGGGTTGGAGAGTGGAGTCAGGGCAGCCTATGAGAAGGGATTTGCTGTAATCTAATCTACACAGAATGCAGGATGTAACGAGAGTTTTAGTGGCATCAACAGTCAGAAATGTTCTTGTGGAACCTATTCTTCTAGTTCTAATGTAGTACCTGTTTGTAGTGAACTCACCAGCAGGAGTATTGCATACATAATTACGCATTACTGAATTAAAGTAACTATTTTCAAAGCTTCTCGCTTACCTTGGAATAGTGTCAAGCAGCTTATGTTGTGTCTAGATCAGCAATCAGATCTTCACACTCAGCCTGCACTTGCTGAAAACTGGACATGCCTGTATCTCAATCAAGCTGTTGTTGCGGAGACAACGGAACCATGCTCAAGTCAGGTCCAACTGAAATAAAAGCATATTGTTAGCTGATAAATGATTTGATCAAGCAAAACCATGCGGTATTTTTTTAATAAAATATTTTGTATACCCCGCTAATGCAAAAATAATGTACTTATTTACTATTAGCATTAATTTTAGCTGGTCATTCAAACCAGAGCTTGTTCTAGAACTCCACAAGAACAACCATGGCAGTTGGCAATGGCACTGGCAGAATACAGATCAAAACAATATTAGTATTAGCCTCACCAAGGGTTGACTTCCCATCAAAATGAATGACGGACTGAATCAAACTTCAGAGACATTACAATTTTTCACAACAATTTTTCAGCAAACAGCCATGTTTACCTGTACAAATGTATCAGTGATATAACTATGAGTATGACAGTGTGGTAAGCTTACCGACGATTCGTTCAGTATAGTCTTTCTATGTAAGTAGTGGTCCAGTGAACGATACCTTCCGCCTGTGGTTCGAGACAGAGATTAAGTTGAAACTTAATTCGAGAAGCCAAACACTGACGAATACTTACGTATTTTGAGCAAAACCCACGCACGTCGACCACAAGTTGATGTCTGCTGGAGTACGTAATCATAACGTAGAGGACAACAGTTTCACTTGGCTGGCTTCGGTTATTCCCACCTGTATCTGTTCCTTGCTGTTCTCCAAGAGACACCATGGTGCAGCAAGCTGAAGGGTGTCCTGTCGTATTTCCTCGAAGTTGTAGTAGGCAACCAGGTCAGGAGCAGGAGGTGGGGGGCGACTGACCTGCAGCAGAATTCAAATCAATTAGTCAAGTCACTATGACATATCTTTATTGTTATCGCCACACGACGGGCGCTGTGGCGGGGTGGTAAGACGTCGGCCTCGTAATCGGAAGGTCGAGGGTTCGAATCCCGGCCGCGGCCGCCTGGTGGGTTAAGAGTGGAGATTTTTCCGATCTCCCAGGTCAACTTGTGTGCAGACCTGCTAGTGACTTATCCCCCTTTGTGTGTACACGTACACGCAACCACAAGACCAAGTGCGCACGGAAAAGATCCTGTAATCCATGTCAGAGTTCGGTGGGTTATGGAAACACGAAAATACCCAGCATGCTTCCTCCGAAAGCGGCGTGTGGCTGCCTAAATGGCGGGGTAAAAACGGTCATACACGTAAAAACACGAGTGTACATGGGAGTTTCAGCCCACGAACGCAGAAGAAGAAGTTATCGCCACACCAACCCTAAATTTTTCCTACTATACTGTATTTGTTATCCGAGAGAGAAAAAATCCATGTTGCAGACTCAACTGGAAAAATTCCCTTCTCCATCATCTAGTGGACAGAGCTCACATGATTTCAAAGAAATCTTTTTTTAAAGTCACATACTTTGTGCGACAGTGTTAGTTTACTGTAACTGTAATTTATAAATAGCAAATTAAAAAATATCACTTATCAGATAATCAGCTAAATGCCTGGCAGATGACCCTCATTCAAAGTGAGTCGTGGCTAAACCATGAAACTAGAAAAACAGGTTATACCACAATATAAATCTCACACTGACAGCGGACAAAAACTGAGAAAACACCCAGTATACATGTACCGGTACTCACAAAAGAGTTACAAGTAGCATATTATCACTATCAGTATCACTAATAGCATACTATACTGGGCAAATAACAGCAATTTTTACTCACTGGGGGTTTCCTGGCTGGAGTCTTTGGTGTTTCTACTGACTTCTGTAGCACATGGTTGGTTGGCAGACTTCCTGGAATGAGTGCTCGCTTGCCTGTAGGCCCAGCAAAAAAACATGCAAAGAAAATGTTCAAAATGCTGAGTCGAAATTATAAGTTAAATTAACTAAACAGACCTATACATTTAGATCTATTGAAATAGAAACAAGAATTAGTAAAACACACTACTGCAAATCTGTCAAGAATGAACAAGACTGACTCAGTGACCGAGTAAAACAACAAAAGAAATCTAAGTTCTAACCCAGAAGTTTACTAGAATATATTCAAAAACACATTATCACAAGAACAAAGAGTGGTTTTTTCCCCATTACCTAATAATTATAGCTCAGAATTACGCCTTTGTCAATGTATGATTCAGAATACGATTGTGTTATTTTTTGTCTGCGAGCTGTAAAAGTACTAGTTACTACAAGTACTAAGCCTCATACTGATTGATTGATACTACTAGAGCTTCGTCACTTGAAGCATTACAAGCAAAACAACACAGCACAGACAATCAGATGAAAGCTTATTTTCGCTATATTACTAGTTTTTTTACGTACCGTATTTGAAGCATGTTTCTTTGAAATGTCGGGAACATATCCTCGCATTCTTCGGGTTGAAAAGCTTGTCAGCACGGTTGATTTTGTGGAAGAGCAGCTCTCCATTCGGCATCCGCTTTTCCGTTTGGTATACCATGGAAAGTTATAAGCGTTGAAGATCTTAGTGAGCTCACGCTGCATCCAGGCTTACAACAATTTGCACCGGGCATCTTGAAATCATGGTTCACTTCCCTGGCATCATCGAAAAATGGCGAAACGGAAGTGACTTTTTTCGGAATGCAGCTTTCTTCCGGTTGTCAGCACTTACCGCGAGCGCAGCGAGTTGGCGATTGATCCAGTCAATACACAACTATGCGCCGGCATAGACCACTGATCTAACAAG
Organism: Littorina saxatilis; assembly: GCF_037325665.1. Classification (NCBI taxonomy): domain Eukaryota; kingdom Metazoa; phylum Mollusca; class Gastropoda; order Littorinimorpha; family Littorinidae; genus Littorina; species Littorina saxatilis. The sequence continues at coordinate 16,117,179 of NC_090252.1, read as the reverse complement.
AAAAATGTTCATTCAAAATGAACAGCGTCGATGCAATGTCCACCAAAGATTTATTTTGGGAAGTGTTAAAGGTTAGGGTCAAAAGTTAATGAATTGCATGTTGTGCTGAACAGCCACAAGAAAAAAAAACTTTTTAATTAAAAAATAGAGCTTGTTTGAAACAGGTAGAAAGGAAGAGTTGATATTGCAATATCTGTACGTGGGAATGTGGTGAAAAAGAGTGCTAAAAGTAGTAAGTCAGTCTCAGATCCATTTCAAATATTTATTGCAGAAAAACAAAATACAAATTACAAAAAAACACAGAACCATTACCAGGTGTCATAGGAATGTTTGAAAACAATAGTTTTAATTTTACACTGTAAATACAGGAATCAGAATTAAACACCTCAAACTGATTGGCACATGCATAATGAATCACCTGGAATTGCAACAGGGAGATACTGAAGTAATTGGAAACAAACATCTGAAATTGACAGAGAAACAATTGAAAATATAGTACCAGTTGACATGAGCGTACAATATTTTAATGGAAGTGCAATTTTAGCACGAAGCATCCGCAGGAGGATGCACTAACAATTACATAGTGCCACACTAAATGTGTACGGACATTTCACAACCGTGCATTATTAGCACAGAACACATACATGGGGGCGCACAAAACATTATTGTGACAATAATTTACACGAAACATTTCACATAAGTACATTTTTATGCATGGTGCATCTACTACAGGAGGGTGCTCCAACAATGATGCACAGTGCCAACATTTAGCGCAAACCGGCTTTTCACAAAAGTGCATTATTACCACAAAGCGCATACAGCGATTATATAGCAGCAAGTTGCACTAAACATTTGAACAAAATGCATTTTGTTCAAATGTTAACAGCACAGCACCAAGTTTTGCATAAGTGCACAACAGCACTGACCATTTCACAAAAGTGCATAACAGCTGTGACAATTTTACAAAAGTGCATTGACCATTTCAGGCAGATGGCTAACATGCAGATTTCGCTTTTGTCTGTCTTTCTTTGAAAAGTAGGCATGTTCAAGATCGATGAAGTCATGAGCAATTGGGTTAGATGACAGAAAAGATTCAAAAACGTCAGATTCAGTTAGATGACAGAAAAGATTCAAAAACGTCAGATTCAGTGTTTTGGGCACTGTTGAACAGGAACATTCTCTCCTGTTCAACAAATGTGGGTTCAATTCAAAAGCAACATTGTCACAGATAGGCTAGTGTTACATTTCTGTAAGTTTCAAAAACATCTTCCATGTGTTGGTTACTGTTGAACAGAGGCATATTTTCCTGTTCAAAAAAGTCTGACACAAATTTTCGTAGTTGTGGGTTAAGGTTCGATCTATACCGTCATTCAAACGAGTCGTAGAACCGTCATTGTCACAGACAGTGTTACATTTCTGTTTTACATTCAAACGAGTCGTAGAAGTAGTAGTACATTTGCGTTTGGTTGTTTTTATATTTAGTCAAGTTTTGACTAAATATTTTATATAGTGGAATCGAAACGAGGGTCGTGGTGCATGTGCGTGTGTGTCTGTGTGTCTGTGTGTCTGTGTGTGTGTGTGTAGCGATTCAGACTAAACTACTGGACCGATCTTTATGAAATTTGACATGAGAGTTCCTGGGTATGAAATCCCCGAACGTTTTTTTCATTTTTTTGATAAATGTCTTTGATGACGTCATATCCGGCTTTTCGTGAAAGTTGAGGCGGCACTGTCACGCCCTCATTTTTCAACCAAATTGGTTGAAATTTTGGTCAAGTAATCTTCGACAAAGCCCGGACTTCGGTATTGCATTTCAGCTTGGTGGCTTAAAAATTAATTAATGACTTTGGTCATTACAAATCTGAAAATTGTAAAAAATAAATAAAAATTAATAAAACGATCCAAATTTACGTTTATCTTATTCTCCATCATTTGCTGATTCCAAAAACATATAAATATGTTATATTCGGATTAAAAACAAGCTCTGAAAATTAAATATATAAATATTATTATCAAAATTAAATTGTCGAAATCAATTTAAAAACACTTTCATCTTATTCCTTGTCGGTTCCTGATTCCAAAAACATATAGATATCATATGTTTGGATTAAAAACACGCTCAGAAAGTTAAAACAAAGAGAGGTACAGAAAAGCGTGCTATCCTTCTTAGCGCAACTACTACCCCGCTCTTCTTGTCAATTTCACTGCCTTTGCCATGAGCGGTGGACTGACGATGCTACGAGTATACGGTCTTGCTGAAAAATGGCATTGCGTTCAGTTTCATTCTGTGAGTTCGACAGCTACTTGACTAAATATTGTATTTTCGCCTTACGCGACTTGTTTCTTTTAGATTCCTGTCACTCATACCAGCAGTATTGATTGAGGTACATAAATCTGTTGATGTACAGGGATGACTTGTTTGTAATGAATCCTTGTTTCCTCCACATTGAGTTTACATTGCAGTTGGACAGAAATGAACAGGTGTTAATTGATAAACACATTGATAATGGCTTTTGAGAAAATCAATCAATTCTGCAAAGGAATTAACTTGATGACATCAAAACTGCAGCGCCATTTGAAGAATGGTTACCATTTCTGTTTCTTTGATGGGAATCAAACAAATAAAAACTTTGACTATCCAAGTTACCATGAATGGCAATAGTTGACTCCTGAAAAGTAGCAAGGATATAATTTGAGACGATAAACGCCTGATGCAATACCTCCTCAAGGTCAGTCAACTCAAAACCTTCATCATTCGCAACATCAGTAGGCAACACAGCGGGATTCGTATGTCCAGAAATCATGTCGAAAAAATATTCCATTTCAAAAGCATGTTCAACCACAGTTGTTGGCAAGTGTTCGTGTCCGAGGTAGCCTTCAGTGTGTGTATATGTATTCATGTGACAGAGAGCGTGACCTCATTCTTCAATCCTCTCTCTCTCTTCTTTCTCATTCGAACGCACACACGCAAGAACGTAGCCTACGCACGCATGCACGCGCACACACACACACACACACACACACACACACACACACACACATCCCGCTGACGCACAAACCGTCACGCACTCACACACTGACTGTCGGCAAGCATCTCTTTTTGTTTTCTTTACCTTTGTTTATTGTGTTTTCGATATTTGTGTTTATTTTTTGCTTGACTTATCTGTTTTATTTTAATGTTTGCTATCCACATCGTGTGATAAATGTTTCTTCTCAGTCTCCGAGTCAGTTTAGTTTCTGCACGCCGCTTTGGTACTCCTTGTTTTTCTAACTGGTGTATTGTGCGCGATTTGCGGATTTATTTGTATTCCTTTCATATGCTGTTGAAGTGTTGTGGGTGTTATTGTCTGTATATGCTATGTTGCGTCTGTGTATGCCTACAAGAATTTGCATTCGCTCTCTGCCAGTACAAGTCCAAACTTTATTGGGTGTAATGTGCCTGTGGTCTGCTGGCAGTCGAGCACAGATAGTTTTCAAACATTCCTCCAGTGAGCCGCGCCGCGCGCTGCGACCTGAGTAAAGCGCTTCTTTGGTCTCTGGCAACGTTGAACTGCGCTGATATGCCCAGCGACGTGCGGACAAAGTGATCGCTGTATTCACCCTCTCTGGATAACTTGCACATGTCAAAACAGTTGCAGAAACACAAATCTCAAAACTGTTAGGCTTTTTCTCTTTTTTTTTCACTTTTGGCAGCGTTCACTCTAAATGTGCTGCCTAAAACGGACTCGTTTCTGTCCACAGCCAAAGCTTTCACACAAAAATTGCTATGACAGCTAAGACCGCATTTGTTACATTTTAGCAGTGTTGACCCCAAGTTTCTACTTCAAACAAAAAATCAATAGCAAAATCTCAAAGTATGTGCGAGTCCCCTAAAATATGGACCACCTTCAACAAATCGAAGAAAAAGAAGCTAAAGGCTTTTTTCATTAATTCATTAAGAAGCTTGCTGGAAATAACCTATTACTAGCCCTCGAGATCAGTTTAAAAAAAAATAACAAAAAGTCTTCTTTTCGTGCAAGTTGATAATTTTACTTATTTTCACTCTGTTTTTGATAAGCTTCTTTAGTTTCCTGGTGTTCTTCAAATAATGCTCTCATCAACCCGAAACAGATCAATCTAAAGCATATTTGAATTAGTCTGACTTGTACACTAAGTTGTATCATGCTATTTTGAAGTATAGGGGGCTTTTTTTACAGTGATTCGTGAAGGCCGCTTCACTGGTCCATATTAGGCGCCCAGGCTCCTAATATGTACCATTTGTGATTTTGTATGTATTTAATTTTTGCTGAATGTCTATCAAAGCTATTTCACTCTAATTAGGCCTAACGGCTAACCTAAGAGAGAAGGACTACCAAACACAAAATAAATCTTCTTCGCAAGAAAACAAGCTAGTTATCAGCATGAAACAAAAAGTGGTCCATATTAGGAGCCCTTCCTAACTGTCTGTGTCTGCGTCGAAGATGTTACCGTGAATGTGTTTTTAAAAGACATTTGTCAGGGCGGCATTCAAACCACACGCACCAGACACGAACCGACGAACAAAATACTTCTGACAACTTAAATGTAAAATCAACAAGAGTGTAGCAGGGACCTATATTAATATAGGTCTATGAGTGTAGTAAGATTCCAAAGTTGTATTCAGACCAAAACAACAATCATAAAACATACATGGGATCTTTCAAATGTGTGTGTGTGTGTGTGTGTGCCAGTGTGTGTGTGTGTGTGCGCGTGTGTGTGCCGTGTGTGTGTGTGTGTGTGTGTGTGTGTGTGTGTGTGTGTGTGTGTGTGTGTGATGATAATTAGTTTTAACGTCCTCTTAGAACTGCAACTGGCTTTAGGACAGGTAGAGTTAATATGCTTTATGTGGGGACAAGACACTGAACAAACATGCAACCAGAGAACACATATGGTCGTGTTATAATCATATCTGGAAGTCTGTTGCGATGTTTCAAAATGGGGATGGAAGTGAAGATTGTGTACGCGGAATATGGTTGGACTGGAGCGGTTTTGTAGGCTTATTTTTTTAATTTTTGTTATGTGGAATATTGTTATATTTGTGGCTGAATAGGTAAGTAAATACATAACTGGAAAAATAATACAATGAAGATGAAAAAGCTCGGCGTGAGAGAGTATTGAGGGGTGGGAAGGAGGAACGGAGATCAGTTTTTTTTTAAAAACAGATATATCCTAGCCTATTTCAGCCTTATATATTGAGAGACACAGGGTGTATGCAAGCTTCCATTGAAGCGTGCAATGTTTATCTAAAAAAAAAACTCATGGGGTTTCAGTTTGTGTTCGTTGACAAGGGTGTGTAGCACAGGAGCTCCTGTGGTGTGTAGGTTGCGGAAATCTTGTTGGAGTGATTGGCAGCGGTCAAAGAGGTGTAAAAAAGATATAAACTTTCCACATTCACAGAGACGGGGGAAAGCACTTGTGAGCGCATCCATCCGTGCGAATGCTGCGAAGTATTTTAAGGAGGGAGATGGGGAGTGTAGGCCTCTTTTGTTTTGTTTGTCGGGGCAGAATAAGCCAACCATGAGCATTGCCGTCTATTTTTAATTCTGTTTCCCAGTGACGCCAGCCGGGCAACTTTGGCCATTTTGTGTTTTGCTCCCGTCCTTTGTTAATTTTATTTCATGAAATGCTGCTTGATCTGTAACAGCCTCTTTTGCTTCTCTGTCAGCCATAAATTATCATTGCCTCTGATCCATGCATGTGTGTGTGGGGAAGGACGTAGGCTAAGGGTCAGTTCTGTTCAAGAGGCAATGATCTGGTGACAGAGGAACAATATTTCCGTCTGAGGCTCCTCCCGGTTTCTGGAACCATTTTGAAGAGCAGTCATGCTGGTTTTGAGTCGAAGAGAATCACCGACTCTTGTTGGAGGTCGAGGGGGGTCATTGATATAGTGGCATGCTCTTAAGATAACGTACATTTCTGCAGGGAAAATGGATACATCCTTGTTGAGTTTAATTTTTTTTAAACTGATTTTGAGGTCAGGAATGACAAAAGCACAGTCAGCTTGGTCATCATTTATTTTTTAGTCGTAAGTAAATATTTGTAGGTGATCTTTGTTATTGTTTGAGATTATTTCTTTTACTATTGATGAGACAAGTACAGGGTTATCTTTTTTTTTTTTGTTACACCCAGATCATGATCAGGGATGATAATGGGGGATTCCATGAACCAAAATGGGAAGGGGTGAATGGGAATGTGGGCCATCCTACCTGGGTTTTCCCCCACTTTCTTGAAATATCGGTTGAACATAATATAGTCTGCTAGTGGGATCGTTGCTTCGTGTATTTTGGGTGTTTTTCTTTTTAGGTTTTGGTAAGAGGCCGAGGTTATTGTGTCGAACTCAGCAGTGAGCTCTTCGTTCACAGCATTGTCAAAAGTACTTGCTCTTGATACTACTGGGCCGACTTTAGTCTTCTTTCTTCATCGAGGGGCAGCCAGCCAGCCTCTTGATACACGGTTTGTTTATAGAGTCTTTTGGGAGATCAAAGATGAGTTAGAGTGCAGCCATTTCGGCTCTTTCATATAGTTTTAGATTCGATTTGTGTGTGTGTGTGTGTGTGTGTGTGTGTGTGTGTGTGTGTGTGTGTGTGTGTGTGTGTGTGTGTGTGTGTGTGTGTGTGTGTGTGTTAGCATATGGTCACAAATGAGGACTTGCAATTGCTGCATACCGTCAAATTGAGGACCTAAACCAAAATGGGGACCCAAAACCGAGTCCTCATTTGTTTTATTGATCTAACGTCTTCAGAAGAGATATTCCCGTTCCGTTACTATTTTTAAAAGGTCACTGCACACACACACACACATACCCATACATGTTTTGACACCGTTAAGTTGACTTTTTTCCCGTTAAGTTGACTTTTTTGACGGAAAGAATGTCATAACAATGTTCAAAATGACATTCTTTCCGTCCTCTATAGGCGACGAAATAGGTCAAATTTTGTGCCTTTTTTAGTGTAAAATTCGTCGATGCCGGAGCGAGTACTGCACTCAGTGCCGTTGTAGTGCAAGTGCACTACAAAGGCACTGCGCCCAGTGCCGTTGTAGTGCAAGTGCACTACAAACGCACTATCCGTTGTGTGAATGTGTGTATTAGCAAGTCCTCGTTTGTGACCATATACACGATTGTGTGTGTGTGTGTGTGTGTGTGTGTGTGTGTGTGTGTGTGTGTAGAAGCAGGAAACGATAAGCACAATAATAGCAAACTAAAGAAGGGGAAGGAAAACGAATCGAAAGGGAGGGGAAAAACCTCGCACTTCTTTACTCAAACTTCATAAAACCGTCTGTAAAACTAACACCGGGTATTCTCCTTTCTCAATCATTATCAAAATCGATCCTAAAACAAAACAAGTTAAGTAAGGCGAAAATACTACATTTAGTCAAGCTGTCGAACTCACAGAATGAAACTGAGCGCAATGCAATTTTTCTGCAAGACCGTATACTCGTAGGCCTAGCATCGTCAGTCCACCGCTCGTGGCAAAGGCAGTGGAATTGACAAGAAGAGCGGGGTAGTAGTTGCACTGAGAAGGATAGCACGCTTTTCTGTACGCTTTTCTGTACGCACGCTTTCCGAGCGTGTTTTTAATCCAAACATATCATATCTATATGTTTTTGGAATCAGCAACCGACAAGAAATAAGATGAAAGTGTTTTTAAATTGATTTCGACAATTTAATTTTGATAATAATTTTTATATTTTTAATTTTCAGAGCTTGTTTTTAATCCAAATATAACATATTTATATGTTTTTGAAATCAGAAAATGATGAAAAATAAGATGAACGTAAATGTGGATCGTTTTATAAAAATAAATATATTTTTTAACAATTTTCAGATTTTTAATGACCAAAGTCATTAATTAATTTTTAAGCCACCAAGCTGAAATGCAATACCGAAGTCCGGCCTTTGTCGAAAATTGCTTGGCCAAAATTGCAATCAATTTGATTGAAAAATGAGGGTGTGACAGTGCCGCCTCAACTTTTACAAAAAGCCGGATATGACGTCATCGAAGGTATTTATCGAAAAAAAGAAAAAAACGTCCGGGGATATCATTCCCAGGAACTCTCATGTCAAATTTCATAAAGATCGGTCCAGTAGTTTGGTCTGAATCGCTCTACACACACACACACACACACACACACACACACATACACCACGACCCTCGTCTCGATTCCCCCTCTATGTTAAAAGAGACATTATGTATTGCATCTAAACACGAGGTGAGTAAAACATTATCAGAAAAGGTAGACGGCAAGAGAAATCCCAAAACTCAAATTCGAGTCAATTCAGTTTGTACTGTACGTACAAGTTGAGAAAGTTGCAAGTCCAGTCAGTAACCACCATCTCGGACGGATGTTTCGGGGCGGGGGGGGGGGGGGGGGGGGGGTAGGGGGGAAGTAGAACAAAGGCCTATCTGTGGTCAATCGCCGCTTCGCTGGGCCTTACAGGTCCCAAGCAACACGTGGGAAAACGATTAACTCGGCTAGTGCACCCAAGCAAAAGGTGTATAGCAATATAGAAGGAAACTTAAAACTTGCTTCACTAAATTGTCAGGCTGAGAACTGACCTACTTTTTCTGCTCAACGCACGGG